>NC_088234.1:10145098-10152598 GCF_036934945.1 Oncorhynchus masou masou
GAGGTCTGTCTATTTGTTTGTCTCTTTGTCGTTGCTTGATCCTAGCAAATACATAGGACTCCCACTCCTCACATAGTTTTGGGTGAGACCATGCTAGCCTCCTCTTTATGTTTTGGGTGAGACCATGCTAGCCACCTCTTTATGTTTTGGGTGAGACCATGCTAGCCTCCTCTTTATGTTTTTGGTGAGACCATGCTAGCCTCCTCTATATGTTTTGGGTGAGACCATGCTAGCCACCTCTTTATGTTTTGGGTGAGACCATGCTAGCCACCTCTTTATGTTTTGGGTGAGACCATGCTAGCCTCCTCTTTATGTTTTGGGTGAGACCATGCTAGCCTCCTCTTTATGTTTTGGGTGAGACCATGCTAGCCACCTCTTTATGTTTTGGGTGAGACCATGCTAGCCACCTCTTTATGTTTTGGGTGAGACCATGCTAGCCACCTCTTTATGTTTTGGGTGAGACCATGCTAGCTACCTCTTTATGTTTTGGGTGAGACCATGCTAGCTACCTCTTTATGTTTTGGGTGAGACCATGCTAGCTACCTCTTTATGTTTTGGGTGAGACCATGCTAGCCACCTCTTTATGTTTTGGGTGAGACCATGCTAGCCTCCTCTTGATGTTTTGGGTGGACCATCCTAGCCACCTCTTTATGTTTTGGGTGAGACCATGCTAGCCACCTCTTTATGTTTTGGGTGAGACCATGCTAGCCACCTCTTTATGTTTTGGGTGAGACCATGCTAGCCTCCTCTTTATGTTTTGGGTGAGACCATGCTAGCCACCTCTTTATGTTTTGGGTGAGACCATGCTAGCCACCTCTTTATGTTTTGGGTGAGACCATGCTAGCCACCTCTTTATGTTTTGGGTGAGACCATCCTAGCCACCTCTTTATGTTTTGGGTGAGACCATCCTAGCCACCTCTTTATGTTTTGGGTGAGACCATGCTAGCCTCCTCTTTATGTTTTGGGTGAGACCATGCTAGCCTCCTCTTTATGTTTTGGGTGAGACCATGCTAGCCACCTCTTTATATTTTGGGTGAGACCATCCTAGCTACCTCTTTATATTTTGGGTGAGACCATCCTAGCTACCTCTTTATATTTTGGGTGAGACCATCCTAGCCACCTCTTTATATTTTGGGTGAGACCATCCTAGCTACCTCTTTATATTTTGGGTGAGACCATGCTAGCCTCCTCTTGATGTTTTGGGTGAGACCATGCTAGCCTCCTCTTGATGTTTTGGGTGAGACCATGCTAGCCTCCTCTTTATGTTTTGGGTGAGACCATCCATCAATTCTCTCTTTTTTTCTTTCCTCCTTCTTCATTCTCTTTTCACTATATCTTTATACACCCCCCTCTCTCCACCAACCTCTCTCTTTCTCCCCCTCTCCCACCACCCCCTCTCTCCACCAACCTCTCTCTTTCTCCCCCTCTCCCACCACCCCCTCTCTCCACCAACCTCTCTCTTTCTCCCCCTCTCTCCACCAACCTCTCTCTTTCTCCCCCTCTCCCACCACCCCCTCTCTCCACCAACCTCTCTTTCTCCCCCTCTCCCACCACCCCCTCTCTCCACCAACCTCTCTCTTTCTCCCCTCTCCCACCACCCCCTCTCTCCACCAACCTCTCTTTCTCCCCCTCTCCCACCACCCCCTCTCTCCACCAACCTCTCTTTTTCTCCCCCTCTCCCACCACCCCTCTCTCCACCAACCTCTCTCTATCTCCCCCTCTCCCACCCCCCCTTCTCCACCAAATTCTCTCTTTCTCCCCCTCTCCCACCAACCTCTCTCTTTCTCCCCCTCTCCCACCACCCCTCCTCTCTCCCCCTCTCTCTCCAACACCTCTTTCTCTCCTCCTCTCTCTCTCTCCACCCCTCTATCTATCTTTAGTCTGATGTAGGCGGTATGAAGACGTTACAGAGGCGTTGGACCACCTTCCTCAAGGCTCAGTTGGTGTGTGAGGACAGAGCCAGCGGACAGCGTTACAACATACTGACTGATGTCTACACAAAACAACACACATCTGGAGACCCTAGCTCTACACACTTCTATGGTCTCTTCACATCTCAGTGGTAAGAATGGAGGGATGGAGGGATGGATGGAGGGATGGAGGGATGGATGGAGGGATGGAGGGATAGAGAGAGGGGAGGATGGATGGAGGGATGGATGGAGGGATAGAGGGAGGGGAGGATGGATGGATGGAGGGATGGATGGAGGGATGGAGGGAGGTGAGGAGGGATAGAGACACATCAGCTGTCTGTGACCAGGCGTAAAAAAAACTTTCCAAGCCAAACCTTCATATCACAACCGCTAACCGCTACACACAGCCTACATTGTCTCGTCACCATAAGACCTGTGGCGGTCATGACATTTTGTCAGACGGTTATTGTCCTGCAAAAGACTGCCGGGCTCACGGTAATTGACCGTTAATTAATTAACACATAGTGTTAGCATCTCCTGGTCTCAATGGCATGTATTTTGGAAGAACAGAATGTGAGTTGTCCTACTGCATGTTATCTGGCTATGCTCCCTGCCATAGGCTGTACGCTTGTTCATTTAGCAGACAAGATATGCTTATAAGTCTCATGCCATTATTTTACATTATATGATTTTAGAGTAGGAAGAATATAATTATATTATAATATAAAATATATCAATATAATTGAACTTATCTGAATAAAATATAAATTATTTTTTTTCCAATTCAGGAGCAAGTGGCTATGTTGAGCTTAAAAGTGTACGTTTGAAAAATGTCCTATACACTAGATTTAGTTACTTGACAACTTTAGTTGTGAATGATACAAACCTTAGAAATCAAAACATATATGGTCTGCATGGTGCGACTATAGGACTACTGATGATTTGAGAAAGTCGCAAAAGAAAGCTTGAGTTCTGTCCCTCCGGCTGCACAGCTGTTCTCTCATCAAAGTGATCCTGTTTTCATCCATCAGACTATTCTCAATTTAATCGCGTCTTTACTAATATGGCAAATTAGTTTAGATTTAGAATGGGCCGTTATATCATGGTCAGGAACAGGGGAAAAAGACATCCTGAGGCACTCGAATAGCAAATGGAGGCCGTGTGCTTTCCCGCAGATGCCTGGTAGGCTGCTTCGGTTTTATAGCAGAGCTGTGCTGAATATGAGACGCAGAGAAATAAATATAACAACACTAATTTCACTCCACACATTAACCACTGTTGGTCTCACGGCACGACAGGTGCTGAGATATTCTGTAGATAAAGGTAATGTGTAACCTAATTAATGAATCCCTATAAAGGAGAGGAGGAGATGGACACGCACGGTGCTGAGATATTCTGTAGATAAAGGTAATGTGTAACCTAATTAATGAATCCCTATTACGAGGTTATTCAAAATCATATCCAAATTCACTATAATTTTAAGCTAACAGTATGCCGCCAAGTACAATCAATGGCCCAACCACATCGCTTCGGTCTAAAGGATCTCTTCCAGACTCCGGATAGAAAATATTTGAGCGTGTGCCTCCCGAGTGGTGCAACGGACTAAGGCACTGCTAGAGGCGTCACTACAGACCCGGGTTTGATCCCAGGCTGGATCACAACCGGCCATGTTTGGGTGTCCATAGGGCGGGAAACAAATGGCCCAGTGTCGCTCGGGTTAACTTCTTGAAACTGCCCATCCCGGATCCGGGTTTGTGACTAAAGCCTCAGGCTCATTAGCATAACGCAACGTTAACGATTTCTGAAAATCGCAAATAAAATGAAAATAATGCGTCTGCTCTCAAGCTTAGCCTTTTCTTAACAACACTGTCATCTCAGATTTTCAAAATATGCTTTTGAACCATAGAAATTGACTAATTTGTGTAAGAGTATGCAAAGCTAGCATAGCATTTTGAGTAGCATTTAGCACGCAACATTTTCACAAAAACCAGATAACCAAATAAATAAAATAATTTACCTTTGAAGAGCTTCTGATGTTTTCAATGAGGAGACTCTCAGTTACATACCAAATGCGCAGTTTTTCCTGAAAGCGTCTGTGTGTAGGAGAAATCGTTCCGTTTTCTACATTGCGTCTGGCTACCGAAACGAACCGAAAATTCAGTCACCGACAACGTAAAACTTTTTCCGGATTAACTACATAATATCGACCGAAACATGGAAAACGTTGTTTGGAATCAATCCTCAAGGTGTTTTTTCACATATCTCTTCATTGATATGCAGTTCGTGGGAAGCTTGCTTTCCTCTCTGTATCGCATGGAAAAATACTGGCAGGTGACTTTTGCGCACCAATTTCGGCGCAGGACACCGGGCGGACACCTGGCAAATGTGGTCTCTTATGGTCAATCTTCCAATGATCTGCCTACAAATACGTCACAATGCTGCAGACACCTTGGGAAACGACAGAAAGGGCAGGCTCATTCCTCTCGCATTCACAGCCATATAAGGAGACAATGGAAAACAGAGCCTCAAAAATCCTTGTCATTTCCTGGATGCCATCTCATCTTGGTTTTGCCTGAAGCTCACGTTCTAGGGCACGCACAGAGAATATCTTGGTATTTCTGGACACGTCAGAGTGTTTTCTTTCGAATGCTATCAATTATATGCATAGTCGAGCATCTTTTTGTGACAAAATATCTTGTTTAAAACGGGAACGTTTTTCATCCAAAAATGAAATAGCGCCCCCATAGATGTAAGAGGTTAAGGGAGGGCTTGGCCCGGGAGTTTACATGGCTCATCGCCATCTAGTGACCCCTTGTGGCGGGCCGGGCGCCTGCAGGCTGACCTCGTTGTCAGTGGAACGGTGTTTCCTCTGACACATTAGTGCAGCTTCTGGGTTAAGTGGGCGGGTGTTAAGGAGCGCGGTTTGCCAGGTCATGTTTCGGAGGACGCATGACTAGACCTTCACCTCCCGAGCCAGTTGGGGAGTTGCAGCGATGAGACAAGATTAAAAAAGAGGGTAAAATACAACAACAAAAATATATATACACTACTGTTCAAAGGTTTGGGGTCACTTAGAAATGTCCTTGTTTTTCAAAGAAAAGCAAATTTTATGTCCATTAAAATAACATCAAATTGATCAGAAATACAGTGTAGACATTGTTAATGTTGTAAATGACTATTGTAGCTGGAAACGGCAGATTTTTTAAATGGAATATCTACATAGGCATACAGAGGCCCATTGTCAGCAACCATCACTCCTGTGTTCTAATGGCACGTTGTGTTAGCTAATCCAAGTTTATTCTTTTAAAAAGCTAATTGATCATTAGAAAACCATTTTGCAATTATGTTAGCACAGCTGAAAACTGTTGTTCTGATTAAAGAAGCAATACAACTGGTCTTCTTTAGACTAGTTGAGTATCTGGAGCATCAGCAAATGACCAGAAACAAAGACCTTTCTTTTTAAACTTGTCAGTCTATTCTTGTTCTGAGAAATGAAGGCTATTCCATGTGAGAAATTTCCAAGAAACTGAAGATCTTGTACAATGCTGTGTACTACTGCCTTCACAGAACCAGAATAGATAGAGGAGTGGCAGGCCCCAGTGCACCACTGAGCAAGAGGACAATTATTAGAGTGTCTAACAATATTAGAGTGTCTAATTTGAGAAACAGACGCCTCACAAATCCTCAACTAGCAGCTTCATTAATTAGTACCGGCAAAGCACCAGGCTCAACATCAGCAGTGAAGAGGCAACTCCGGGATGCTGGCCTCTATGACTCATGACTGCCGGTGTGGTGGTAATGTGGTCACCATATTAGCTAACGCCATAATCAACACAGCTACTAGAACTAACACGTTTGGTAAACCCGCTACAATCACACAGTACAGCAAGCAGTTTAGCAGTTAAGCAGTTACACCTGCATGCCCCAGTGGCAATAAATTAATACAACCAAAAACGTACCTTGACTTAGAAGAGTTCCAGTGTTGGATAGCCATAGACAGCTAGCTAACATAGCATCCCTCTCTGTTTGATCCGGGTGTTTGAGTAGGCTAAACCAGCTAGCGGCACTTGACACTAGCTAAGTGAAAGTGAAAAAATATTTGGTATAAATTAATTTGTTCAAAACTGTCAATTACTCACCACATTTGATGCACTGCAGCTCTAGCTGTAGTTTATGCTTTCAGTACTAGATTCATTCTCTGATCCTTTGATTGGGTGGACAACATGTCAGTTCATGCTGCAAGACCTCTGATAGGTTGGAGGACGTCCTCCGGAAGTTGTCATAATTACTATGTAAGTCTATGGAATGGGGTGAGAACCACGAGCCTCCTAGGTTTTGTATTGAAGTCAATGTACCCAGAGGAGGACGGAAGCGATCTGTCCTCCGGCTACATCATGGTATTACCCTACAGAGTGCTGCTGAGGCTACTGTATTGTCATCAATTATTTGCGACGTGAATATATTTAGTGTAGTTTTATCTAAAAATGATAACTTCTTGAATGTTTCACTATTTACATTTTTATGAAATTCACTGAAGAGGATGGTCCTGCCCTTCCTCTGAGGAGGAGCCCCCACTGGTAGAGAGTAGAGAGAGGGAGAGACAACAACAAGGACATGTGAAACTTCCCTTCATTATACATGATCACGTAAATCAAATCCTCTCTCTCTCTCGTGTGTGTGTGTGTGTGTGTGTGTGTGTGTGTGTGTGTGTGTGTGTGTGTGTGTGTGTGTGTGTGTGTGTGTGTGTGTGTGTGTGTGTGTGTGTGTGTAGGGAGCATGAGGAGTTGTCAGCGGTGTGTGTCTACAGTCTGGCTGACATCAGTAAAGTGATGGATGGACCCTTTAAGGAACTGAAGAAGACCTGTGAGAACTGGATCAACCCAGAACCAGTACCAACACCTAGACCAGGACAGGTCCGTGTTTCTACACCTGCATTGCTTGCTGTTTGTGGTTTTAGGCGGTGCTTCTGTACAGCACATTGAGATATCAGCTGATGTAAGAAGGGCTATATAAATACATTTGATTTGACAGGTGCAGTCTAGAACACATTACCTAGAACCAGTACCAACACCTAGACCCTGACAGGTACAGTCTAGAACACATGACCTAGAACCAGTACCAACACCTAGACCAGGACAGGTACAGTCTAGAACACATTACCTAGAACCAGTACCAAAACCTAGACCAGGAAAGGTACAGTCGAGAACACATTACCTAGAACCAGTACCAACACCTAGACCATGAAAGGTACAGTCTAGAACACATTACCTAGAACCAGTACCAACACCTAGACCAGGAAAGATACAGTCTAAAACACATTACCTAGAACCAGTACCAACACCTAGACCAGGACAGGTACAGTCTAGAACACATTACCTAGAACCAGTACCAACACTTAGACCAGGAAAGGTACAGTCTAGAACACATTACCTAGAACCAGTACCAACACCTAGACCAGGAAAGGTACAGTCTAGAACACATTACCTAGAACCAGTACCAACACCTAGACCAGGACAGGTACAGTCTAGAAAACATTACCTAGAACCAGTACCAACACCTAGACCAGGATAGGTACAGTCTAAAACACATT
>NC_088234.1:10162598-10180098 GCF_036934945.1 Oncorhynchus masou masou
TCCCCCACCAGGAGGGTGGACCAGAGGGTAAGGAGGAGAGTCCTGTCTGTGGAGAAGTGAACTCTTAATGACTTGTTTTACTGTGTGTTTGTGGTCCAGGAGGGTGGACCAGAGGGTAAGGAGGAGAGACCTGTCTGTCGCAGAGCCTCCTACCATCTCACCCTGGAGGGTCCTAGCGCTGGGGGGGCCGTGGCGATGGCTGGAGGACGTCACCTACTGGCCATCTACATGCTCTGCTTCGTGTAGGAAAAACACACACACACATGTGGACACACACGTGGACACACACATGCACGCAAGCATATGCACATACTTACATACACACACATACATCTTCACTCACTCTTTGCTGCTCTCAAAACTGAACTAAATCTCTCTTTAACACCCTGATCCCCTCTCTCCTCCAGGCTGGGCATCGCCCTCGGAGGATTCCTTCTCTACTTCCTGTCCCGCCGACGCGGGATTGGCCAGCGCCACCCAGACCACTCCCTTTCCTCGGAGAAAGGGCAGGACTTGCTGGGCTCCTCGGCGACGCCGCAGTCACCTAGCAGCGGCAGTTTGCTGTCGGAGGGGTTCCCATTAACGGAGAAGAGAGGAAATGGAACGCTGCTACTGACACACCACCACGGCAACGGCAACGGGGGTCACCACGGCAACTACGGCGTTGCTGGCGGCAACGGCGGCTGCGACGGTAACCACGGCAACGGCGGCGGCCACGGCAACGCCGGCTACGCCAACAACGCTAACTGTACGGCAGCGAGCGCTGTGAACGGGCTGAAGCTTCACGTTCAGGAGATGGTGACGGACGAGAGAAGGGGAGGAGAGAGAGAAAGGAGGAGGCCGGAGGGAGGACAGGGGGATGAGGAGGACGAGGGGCTAGGGGAGGGGTTGGGGGGAATTGAGGAGGAGTTAGCGGGGTTTGCGTTGTTTAAGTTACCAGCACCATTGGCCCAGTGTGAGGAGAGTTCAATCTGATCCACGGTGATAGAGGCATGACCAAGATACGCGAGTTGAGAAAAGAGACATAGAGTTTGCGTCCCAAAGGCAACCCTTGTTCATGAGCACTGCACTATATAGAGAATAGTGTGCCATTTGAAAAGAGAGACATTACTGAGCTCTTCTCTTGTCTATTGCTGAACACAGACGAAACAGGGATGAAAAGAGAGACATTATTGAGCTCTTCTCTGTCTATTGCTGAACACAGACGAAACAGGGATGAAAAGAGAGACATTATTGAGCTCTTCTCTGTCTATTGCTGAACACAGACGAAACAGGGATGAAAAGAGAGACATTATTGAGCTCTTCTCTGTCTATTGCTGAACACAGACGAAACAGGGATGCAAAGAGAGACATTATTGAGCTCTTCTCTGTCTATTGCTGAACACAGACGAAACAGGGATGCAAAGAGAGACATTATTGAGCTCTTCTCTGTCTATTGCTGAACACAGACGAAACAGGGATGCAAAGAGAGACATTATTGAGCTCTTCTCTGTCTATTGCTGAACACAGACGAAACAGGGATGAAAAGAGAGAGAAAGGGTGGGATACGATAAATCACTTGTGATGTTATACACACACAAAAGCCATACTCTCTCTCTCTCTCTCTCTCTCTCTCTCTCTCTCTCTCTCTCCCCATCTCTCTCTCTCTCTCTCTCTCTCTCTCTCTCTCTCTCTCTCCCCCATCTCTCTCTCTCCCCATCTCTCTCTCTCTCTCTCCCCATCTCTCTCTCTCCATCTCTCTCTCTCTCCCCATCTCTCTCTCTCCCCATCTCTCTCTCTCTCCCCGTCTCTCTCTCTCCCCATCTCTCTCTCTATCTCTCCCCATCTCTCTCTCTCCATCTCTCTCTCTCTCCCCATCTCTCTCTCTCCATCTCTCTCTCTCCCCCATCTCTCTCTCTCTCTCCCCATCTCTCTCTCTCTCCCCCATCTCTCTCTCTCTCTCTCCCGATCTCTCTCTCTCTCTCCCCATCTCTCTCTCTCTCCCCATCTTTCTCTCTCTCTCTTTCACTTCTCCTCTTTCTCCCTCTTCTTATTCTCTCTCTTTCTCTCTCTCGCTTTTTCTCTCTCTATTTCTCTCTCTCTCTCCCTCACGACCTCTCTGTCTTTTTTCTCTCAACTACCAATCCAAGTCACAAAGGGGCCCCAGAGCCACACCGTGCCAAGGCAGACTGCACCGATACTGGGCATGATGTGGCGAGAGGCTGGCTTCTTACACCAAACCTCCAGCAGGACAGACTGCTATTAATGAAGGCTGACGTTACGTTCCAATAATCTCTCCTTTCTCCCAAAGTATGCACACTTTTAGGAAAAAGGTAGAAAATCAGGACACAGTCCTGAAACTATGGATCTGTCTCAGACCTCTCAGATGGACTGTAAGTGGCTGAGCTCGGAGGTTAATTAGAGGTTAGAGGTCAACAGTTCAAAGGTCATGATTGAAAAAGAGAGTTCCTAAATATAAAGACATGAACTGGAGATCCAGACGGAACGTTAAGACAAGAAAATAAGAAAATTGGAATTCCGGAATTACATTTTGGAAAATTCTGGAATTTTCAGACTGGGAACATTCCTATTTGGGAAAACTGAGAGGGATTCTGTTATGGAATTTCAGCCTCACCTGATTGAACACCCGCCATTTTGTTTCTCTGAGTGAGGGCCTTTTTCCCAAATACCTACTTTTGACCAGAGCCCTATAGGTCACAAGTAGTGCACTATGTAGGAGATAGGGTGGCATTAGAGACAAAGCCAAGGGTTTCAATCAAAACGTCCTGTATGTTTTTAATAATAATAATAATAATAAAGCCTTTTAATATAATGTAACTAGACTATGTTGTTTTACAGTTACAGTAGAAATTGGGGTCGACTCCATAGAAACAGAATGTTGTTTTTCACAGTACACATTTAGAATTCGTGGTGACTCGAGTAACCCTGGAGATCCGCGAGTGACCCTGGAGATCCTCGAGTGACCCTGGAGATCCTCGAGTAACCCTGGAGATCCTCGAATAACCCTAGAGATCCTCGAGTAACCCTGGAGATCCTCGAGTAACCCTGGAGATCCTCGAGTAACCCTGGAGATCCTCGAGTAACCCTGGGGATCCTCGAGTAACCCTGGAGATCCTCGAGTAACCCTGGAGATCCTCGAGTGACCCTGGGGATCCTCGAGTGACCCTGGAGATCCTCGAGTAACCCTGGAGATCCTCGAGTAACCCTGGAGATCCTCGAGTAACCCTGGAGATCCTCGTGTGACCCTGGGGATCCTCGAGTGACCCTGGAGATCCTCGAGTAACCCTGGAGATCCTCGAGTAACCCTGGAGATCCTCGAGTAACCCTGGAGATCCTCGAGTAACCCTGGAGATCCTCGAGTGACCCTGGGGATCCTCAAGTGACCCTGGGGATCCTCGAGTGACCCTGGAGATCCTCGAGTAACCCTGGAGATCCTCGAGTGACCCTGGAGATCCTCGAGTAACCATTTTTTGTCAATGGTTCATATTTACACCTTTGGTTAGTTGAGGGGTTCTTGGAGGAAGCTTTAATAAACATGTGTCAAACTCATTCCACAGAGGACCGAGTGTCTGAGGGTTTACGCTCCACCCTTGTACTTGATTGATGAATTAAGGTAATTCATTAGTAAGGATCTCCCTTCAACTGGTTGTCCAAGTCTTAATTTATAAAATATATTTAAAAACAGCACACACTCGTCCCTCCATGGAATGAGTTTGACACCCCTGCTTTAATGGTTCAATGTAGCAACGGGCTCCTGTAGGAACCTGGAGTGGAGGCGTGACTTAGTAGGGGCGTGGCTTTAAGATCTATATTTTTTTGACCACCTGTGAGAGTAAATGTCATTCCTGTTCATCCGTTCTGTTGTATTGTCATCACATGTTACAGTTGAACACTGACAGTTGTGTAGCTTCAATGAGGCTAACAGACTTCATCAACAGCTTTATGCAAATCATCACTTTATTACTGAATGGAATCAGCAATGTTAGTATTAGAATATGTAATACACATAAATATTCAAGGGACATGTTAATTTGCAGTGTACAAACTTTACATGATGAACAGGAATGACATTTACGCTAACAGGTGACCACAAATAACTATCTGAAAGTCACTCCTCCAATAAGCCACGCCTCCAATCTGAGACTGCCACCTCTACAATATATTATTAAAAAGGTTTGAACCTTTACATATGGGTTCCTCAAAGACTCTTTTCAGAGGGGTTCTTTCAGGAATCCTTTTCAGCTTGAAAGAATTCCAGGCACCTTTAAATCTAAGTGTACTGTGGAGGTTGGGGAGGAGACCATAGAAGCACAATGACTAGAAAGGACATTCCCCAATCAAATCAATGGGTTTGAAATGGGTGGACCGGCAGCCATTTAACAAGTGGGATTCTATTTCTATGGCAACACCGATGATATCACAATAGCATAAAACACTGCCGTAGTTTAATGATCATCGGGTTAGAATATGTAGAGCCAGGAGTTTCTCCCGACCAAGTTATCTGCCCAGGATAAACTCTAGGCCCCCTTTTTACAGGCTCGGACCCAGTGTGGGTCCCAATAATACATACTTTTCTCCTGAACACTCGTTCACTACTCTGCACAAATGTAAAAAATATTGGATTGGATGCATGGGCTAGTGTGAGTTTCCATCATATTAGTTCTAAGAAAGGACCCATAGATTTCCCTGAGCAGATCATTTGATTCATAGCACCAACAATGCTGCTTATAAAGGTAGTTGTTGAGGTGGTTGTGGAGGTGGTGAAAGGCGGTTCACCGCTCAATCGTAAAATATCCTTTCAAATGCAGATTGGGATTTGGATTGAATCCCGGCCTAAGAAAAAACTCTGAGCCCCAAGTACGGCATATGTTGAACACAGGCCTGTGGCAGACAGTTATAGGCACAGCCATTTGTCAGCTGTTTTTGAGTGACAAACACTGCCATCCAATGGAATGACTGCATTTTAAACTACAACCTAATTTTGAATGTGAAAAGAAACACCAGAATCCTGATTTTGAATTAAGAATATTTTTTTTTAAATTCTTGAGAATATTTTTTAGAAATAAAGCCTAAGTAATATATCTTATAATGACAGGCAACATAGTCACCATTTTGAATTAGAGGACGGGAGTTATACAAAAAGAAGAAAGAAAGGAAAGAAAGATATATAGCTAACAGGTTATCTCCTCCTCCAACACTATCCTCCGAAAAGTCTCTGTGTGTCTGTGTTCCAAATCACACCCTAATTCCTTTTCTAATGCACTAGTTTGTGTTCCAAATCACACTCTATTCCTTTTCTTATGCACTAGTTTGTGTTCCAAATCACACCCTATTCCTTTTCTTATGCACTAGTTTGTGTTCCAAATCACACCCTAATTCCTTTTCTAATGCACTAGACTGTGTTCCAAATCACACCCTATTCCTTTCATAATGCACTAGCCTGTGTTCCAAATCACACCCTATTCCTTTCATAATGCACTACTTTTGACCAAGATCCATAGGGCAAACTTGGTGCACTATAAAGGGAATAGGGTGTGATTTGGAAAACACAGTATGTATGTATAGAGATGAGCAGTGACGCTATGATGCCATGAGCTTGTATGGCCACTGGGTGGCGACGTCATCCAGTCTTTCAGTATCTTCTTCTTCTAGTAGAATCGGTACACAATGGTACATACGTGGCAATGATAGAACTCTACATTTCTCTCTCTCTCTCTCTCTCTCTCTCGCTCTCTCTCTCTCTCTAGAATATTACCCTCTCTTTGACCTCTACTTTAAATACGTATGATAAAGGTGTACAGATATGTTGGATTCTAAGTATGCTTCCCCAATGTCGCACTATTCCCTTTAAAGTGCACTATATTTGCGCCCTGGTCAAAAGTAGTGAACTATGTAGGGAATAGGGTGCTATTTGCAAGCCTAAGGATTTATCTTTATAATTTATATACTGTCTGATGATTTAAAAAAAAATGTGTACATTTGTTTTGAATACCAGGCTCTAACGTGGTAAACGAACATCCGGGACAATCATATTGGTATGATATGTAACGTTTGGTATGGCTGCATAAGAAAGAAGGTGACTTAAGGCAAAAACCATATGAAGATGGTTGGGTGGACATGTAACAGTATAGCTTCCGTCCCTACCTGGGCTCGAACCAGGGACCCTCTGCACACATCAGCAACTGCCTCCCACGAAGCATCGTTACCCATCGCGCCACAAAAGCCACAGCCCTTGCTGAGCAAGGGGAACAACTACTTCAAGGTCTCAGAGCAAGTGACGTCACAGATCGAAACGCTATTAGCGCGCACCACCGCTAACTAGCTAGCCATTTCACATCAGGTTACATACATATCATACAAACATCTATCAACCCTAAAGGTGTGTGTTCTAATCTCATCACAGACAACTTTAGCATTTTAGTTAATTCGCTACTTTGAAACTACTTAGCATGTTAGCTAACCCTTCTCCTAACCCTAACCCTTTACCCCTAACCCCTAGCATAGCACCGACAGTAGGTGACGTTAGTGTTAGCAACCTAGCTAACGTTAGCCACAACAAATTGGAAATCATAACATATACATATTGAACATTAGTAACATATTGTACAAATTGCAATTCGTAAACATGTACAAAATGGGTGAAGGACATCCACAAATGAATATATACAGTACCATACCAATACCATACCAAATAACGTACTAATTTGAGGGTCCCAGATTTTTGTTTACAATGTTTCTTCTATCCCAGGTTGTGAATACTAGAGATTATTTGTGTGTGTGTGTGTGTGTGTGTGTGTGTGTGCATGCATGTGTGTGTGTGTGTTTGTTTGGATTGTGATGCTTTCTGTAAATTAAAGGCTACTTACAGTACCTCCTATGGCATACTGGTCTGTCTTTCTGTCTTTCTGTCTCTATGTCTTACTGTCTGTCTGTCTGTCTGTCTGTCTGTCTGTCTGTCTGTCTGTCTGTCTGTCTCTATGTCTTACTGTCTGTCTGTCTGTGTCTGTCTGTCTGTCTCTATGTCTGTCTGTCTGTCTGTCTGTCTGTCTGTCTGTCTGTCTGTCTGTCTGTCTGTCTGTCTGTCTGTCTGTCTGTTTGTCTGTTTGTCTGTCTGTCTTATGGTCTGTCTTTCTTTCTGTATGTCTGTCTTTCTTTCTGTATATCTGTCTGTCTGACTGTCTTACTGTCTGTCTGTCTGTCTGTCTGTCTGTCTGTCTTACTGTCTGTCTGTCTGTCTGTCTGTCTGTCTGTCTGTCTGTCTGTCTGTCTGTCTGTCTGTCTGTCTGTCTGTCTGTCTTACTGTCTGTCTTACTGTCTGTCTGTCTGTCTGTCTGTCTGTCTGTCTGTCTGTCTGTCTGTCTGTCTGTCTGTCTGTCTGTCTGTCTGTCTGTCTGTCTTACTGTCTGTCTGTCTGTCTGTCTGTCTGTCTGTCTGTCTGTCTGTCTGTATGTCTGTCTTTCTTTCTGTATGTCTGTCTGTCTGTCTGTCTGTCTGTCTGTCTGTCTGTCTGTGTCTGTATGTATTTACCATACCTAGGTCGGAAACCAATCGGATCGAGGGTAGTAGAATGCAGCTTTTAATATCCCCACGTTGACGGAGACTTTATTCACTGTGATCGCTGTATATTCCGGCTCAATCAGGAATCACCTTTAAAAAAAAAAAAATACCGTTTGTCCGGTGGGCTGCTCTACCGATAGAATCCTGTCCTTTACATTTGATATGAAACGTTTATTTAACCAGGTCAGTCTCATTGGAATAAACTTCTGTTTTAGACACATATTTTTATACGACATAAAGGATTTTATTTCAGTTGCAATAATAGAACAAAAATAGGCACAATGCACCATGGGTCTTCAACCTTTTCTTGTCCAGACAACCTGGCAACATCATACGCTAGCAACAACAAACTTATCACCAGGTGAATGGGCCCACATCATACGCTAGCAACAACAAACTTATCACCAAGTGAATGGGCCCACATCATACGCTAGCAACAACAAACTTATCACCAGGTGAATGGGCCCACATCATACGCTAGCAACAACAAACTTATCACCAGGTGAATGGGCCCACATCATACGCTAGCAACAACAAACTTATCACCAGGTGAATGGGGCCCACATCATACGCTAGCAACAACAAACTTATCACCAGGTGAATGGGGCCCACATCATACGCTAGCAACAACAAACTTATCACCAGGTGAATGGGCCCACATCATACGCTAGCAACAGCAAACTTATCACCAGGTGAATGGGGCCCACATCATACGCTAGCAACAACAAACTTATCACCAGGTGAATGGGGCCCACATCATACGCTAGTAACAACAAACTTATCACCAGGTGAGCAACAACAAACTTATCACCAAGTGAATGGGCCCACATCATACGCTAGCAACAACAAACTTATCACCAGGTGAATGGGCCCACATCATACGCTAGCAACAACAAACTTATCACCAGGTGAATGGGGCCCACATCATACGCTAGCAACAACAAACTTATCACCAGGTGAATGGGGCCCACATCATACGCTAGCAACAACAAACTTATCACCAGGTGAATGGGCCCACATCATACGCTAGCAACAACAAACTTATCACCAGGTGAATGGGCCCACATCATACGCTAGCAACAACAAACTTATCACCAGGTGAATGCTAATGGCAAGTAAAAGTAATCAACATTTTTAAAATGAAGAGATTTGATAGGATGTTTTCAAAAATATATATATCTATATATTTCGACCTCCCCACGTTGTAACTGGAGGAAGAAGGTAACTCCAAACACATTGTTGAATGGGGCCCACATGGGGCCCACTCTTAGCAGCTGTTTAGCTGGTTTAACATAGGTTAGCCATGTTGTTGGCTAACCTGTATGTCCAAGTCAAGAAATATTACCGGCAGCCAGCTGCTCTTGCCTCACTGGTGGCCTGTTCACAGCTGCTTTTTCACCGCCTATGTCAGATACTCCAGTGAGTGTAATTTGCTGAATATTAGGAGTTGTGAAATAAACTTGAAAAAATATTTTCTCCTATTTTCTACTGTAGGGACAGTGCATTCAGAAAGTATTCAGACCCCTTGACTTTTTCCACATTTTCTTATGTTACAGACATATTCTAAAATGTATTAAATTGCTTTTTCCCCTTATTAATCTACAGACAATACCCTATAATTACAAAACAAAAACAGGTTTTTAGAAATTGTAGCAAATAAAAATAAACCTATAACATTTACATAAGTATTCCGACCTGAGTACTTTGTTGAAGCACTTTTGGCAGCGATTACAGCCTCAAGTCTTCTTGGGTATGACGCTACAAGCTTGGCACACCTGTATTTGGGGAGTTTCTCCCATTCTTCTCTGCAGATCCTCTCAAGCTCTGTCAGGTTGGATGGGAAGCGTCGCAGTACAGTACGGGTTCAGGTCTGGGCTCTGGCTGGACCACTCAAGGACATTCAGAGACTTGTCCCAAAGCCACTCTTGCGTGGTCTTAGCTGTGTGCTTAGGGTCGTTGTCCTGTTGGAAGGTGAACCTTCACTCCAGTCTGAGGTCCTGAGTGCTCTGAAGCAGGTTTTCATCAAGGTTCTCTCTGTACTTCGCTCCGTTCATCTTTCCCTCGATCCTGACTAGTCTCCCACAACCTGCAGCTGAAAAACACCCCCACAGCATGATGCTGCCACCAACATGTTTCACCGTAGGGATGGTGCCAGGTGTCCTTCAGACGTGACACTTGGCATTCAGGCCAAAGAGTTCAATCTTGGGTTCATCAGACCAGAGAATCTTGTTTCTCATGGTTTGAGTCCTTTAGGTGCTTTTGGCAAACTCTAAGCAGGCTGTCAAGTGCCTTTTACTGAGGAGTGGCTTCTGTCTGGCAACGGCCATACAGGCCTGATTGTGGAGTGCTGCAGAGATGGTTGTCCTTCTGGAAGGTTCTCCCATCGCCATAGAGGAACTCTGGAGTTCTATCAGAGTGACCCTCAGAGTCACCTCCTTGACCAAGGCCCTTCTCCCCCGATTGCTCAGTTTGGCCGGGCGGCCAGCTCTAGGAAGAGTCTTGCTGGCTCCAAACTTCTTCCATTTCAGAATGATGGAGGTCACTGTGTTCCTGGGGACCTTCAACGTTACAGCCTTATTTAGGATAAGGCTGTAACGTAACAAAATGTGTCATAAAAAAAAGTAAAGGATGTGGAGGAGGCACTGGAGCTCTGGTGCGCAGCCTTGGCACCACTCCTCCAGGCTGGATGACCCGGACCCTCCAGAGTGCAGGCACAGGTTGAACTGGGCTGTGGGTGAATACTGGAGATCTGGTGCATACCCCTCGCACCTCTCCCTTTGGCTCAATGCCCACATTATCATATCGCCACCGTTCAGCTTTCGCTGCCTCCAGTTCTTCCTTGGGGCGGCGATATCCAGCCTCTGCCCAGGGTCCCTTTCCGTCCAATATCTTCTCCCAAGTCCAGGACTCCAGAACCCTCTGCTCCTGGTTACCACGCTGCTTGGTCCGGTTGTGGTGGGTGATTCTGTAACGGTTTTCCTCCTCTTCTGAGGAGGAGTAGGAAAGATCGCACCAACGTGCAAACCTAGACCTACAACATAGAATACACACCCACATCACACCCTGACCAAACTAAAAATAGAAACCTACAAAGCAATCTACGGTCAGGGCATGACAACTACTTCTCAGATAGAGTTCAGTGTGTCAAATCGGAGGGCCTGTTGTCCAGACCTCTGGCAGTCTCTATGGGGGTAACACAGGGTTCAATTCTCAGGCAGACTCTTTTCTCTGTATATATCAACGATGTCGCTCTTGCTGCGGGTGAATCTCTGATCCACCTCCACACAGACGACACCATTCTGTAATACATCTGGCCCTTCTTTAGACAGTGTGTTAACAAACCTCCAAACGAGCTTAAATGCCATGCAACTCTCCTTCCGTGGCCTCCAACTGCTCTGAAACGCTAGTAAAACTAAATGCTTTTCAAACGATCGCTGCCTGCACCCGCCCGCCCGACTAGCATCACTACTCTTGAAAGTTCAGACTTACACGGAACCCAAACCGGCGTGCGCCATTGTGCATTATCGTGCATACATATATTTTTCCCCCCAAACGCAGGTTAAAATATCAAAGCAAACTCTGAACCAATGACATTAATTTGGGGACAGGTCAAAAAGCATTAAACATGTATGGCACTTGCTAGCTAATTTGTCCTATTTAGCTAGCTTTCTGTTGCTAGCTAATTTGCCCTGTGATATAAACATTGAGTTGTTATTTTACCTGAAATGCACAAGGTCCTCTACTCCGACAATTAATCCACACATAAAACGACCAACCGAATCGTTTCTAGTCATCTCTCCTCCTTCCAGACTTGTTCATCTTTGAAATTAAATGGTGATCCATCTACACTTTCATAGTATTACCGCGACAACCGGAAAAACAGTTTGTCTTTCAATCACCCATGTAGGTATAACCACATATAACCACATAACCACCCACATTGTTTTTATTTACTTTTTTACACACCAGGATTTCTTCTTGCACATCATCATCTGCACATCTGTCACTCCAGTGTTAATTTGCTAAATTGTAATTACTTCAATACTATTGGCCTATTTATTGCCTTACCTCCTTACTCCATTTGCACACACTGTATATAGGATTTTTCTATTGAGTTATTGACTGTACGTTTGTTTATTCCATGTGTAACTCTGTTGTTGTTGTTTGTGTCGCACTGCTTTGCTTTATCTTGGCCAGGTCGCAGTTGTAAATGAGAACTTGTTCTCAACTGGCCTAACTGGTTAAAGTTAATTCTCATCACACACACACACACACACACACACACGCACGCACGCACGCACGCACACACACACACACACACACACACGCACACGCACACGCACACGCACACGCACACACACACACACACACACACCTACTGGGCTGGAGTGTGGAGGAGACTACGAATGTTTTAAATTCTGCACTCTTCTACACATGAGAGAAATTAGTGCTGAGTGTATTTCCGTTTGTTCTGGACGGAGGTTGAACCTCATTTCCAAAGCCTTTGATGTTAGTATACATGACAGGAAAGAAGGAAGTGATCTGTTGTTGTTGCTGGATGGTTGGGACATGAACCCGTGTTGTGTTTGTATGAAGAGACGGGTTTAAGGCCGTTCCGATGTGGCGTTTTTGATTTTTTACAGACGTTTGATGATTGTCTTGATTGTCCTTTGTGGTTATTGCCGAGTGAAACCAGTGGGTGGATGGACGTTAAATGCCTTCCCCTTTCCCCTTCTGTCCATTCCTTTTTGTGATTTCAGCTATCAACCAGAAGGATCACAAGTCTGGACTCTGAACTTCCCTTCCTATTTTGTCTTTATTTCTCTCCACTAGGTGGGAGCACAGTCTTACACTAATTATACACTGAGTGGACAAAAAATTAGGAACACCTTCAAGATATTGAGTTTCACCCCCTTTTGTCCTCAGAATCAACTGCCTCGATTCGGTCTTGTGCAACAAAATTTGAAGTTGTGTTATTTACAATGGATACAAGTAGAGACTCAAAGCTAGAGAATGGTATATCATACACTGCAGTTGAGGAACAATAGGAAAGTAATAGGATAGGATAGGGGACGCTTGAGGGAAAATGCAGCGCGGCAAATTCAAATAAAATTATATAAAAATCTAACTTTCATTAAATCACACATGTAAGATACTAAATTAAAGCTACACTCGTTGTGAATCCAGCCAACATGTCAGATTTTAAAAAGGCTTTTCGGCGAAAGCATAAGAAGCTATTATCTGATGATAACACAACAGTAAACAAAGAGAGAGTAGCATATTTCAACCCTGCAGGCGCTACACAAAACACAGAAATAAAATATAAAACATGACTTACCTTTGACGAGCTTCTTTTGTTGGCACTCCAATATGTTCCATAAACATCACAATTGGTCCTTTTGTTCGATTAATTCCGTCCATATATATCAAAATGTCAATTTATTTGGCGCGTTTGATCCAGAAAAAAACAGCTTCCAATTTGCGCAACGTCACTACAAATGTATCTCAAAAGTTGCCTGTAAACTTTGCCAAAACATTTCAAACTACTTTTGTAATACAACTTTAGGTATTTTTAAATGTTAATAATCAATCAAATTGAAGACGGGTCTATCTGTGTTCAATACAGGAAGACAACAACCCAACGCTACTTTTCAAGTCTTGCGCAACTCTCAACAGTGTTACCCAGTTCCTAGATGGCTGTACTTTTTCATTGCACAAAGGAATAACCTCAACCAAATTACAAAGACTGGTGACATCCAGTGGAAGTGGTAGGAACTGAAAACAAGTGCCTAAGAAATATTGTTTCCCAATGAGAACTCACTGAACAGACAGAGACCTAAAAAATCTACAAAATCTGAACTGTTAGTCCAAGAGGTTTTGCCTGCTACATAAGTTCTGTTATATCCACAGACATGATTCAAACTGTTTTAGAAGCTTTCAAGTGTTTTCTATCCAAATCTACTAATAATATGCATATCTTAAATTCTTGGCATGAGTAGCAGGAAGTTGAAATTGGGCACGCTATTTATCCAAAAGTGAAAATGCTGCCCCCTATACCTTAAGAAGTTTTAAACAATCAAAGATTTCAAGACTAAAAGGGGTAAAAGTAGTTGTCTACAATAAGGAAAAACTCCAGGTACAAATACACTTTGTCTAGTCCTTAGCCTATATCCTAATCTGACTTTGATGCAGGTCATGTTGTTCTTCACATTACTGTCTCTGGTAAACACACACTATATCAAATCTAAGTGTATCTGTCACATGCACAGGATACAGAAGGTGTAAACAGTACAGTGAAATGGTTACTGGCATAGTGGAGCAATATCAAAAACAGAAAGGGTCCAGATAAAAACATTTATAATTATTAGATGATGCTTACCCAGACACACTTGTCTAACTTGATGGGTCATGTGAAAGAAATGCTATAACCACATCTAGCTAAGTGGACGGGTCGCTATTGTCTAGACATGTAAACATGTTTATGAAACACTATAACCACCCGTCAGCCACATCTAGCTGTATGGGACCCTATTTGTCTAGACATGTAAACATGTTTATGAAACACTATAGACGGCTGTAACCACATCTAGCTGTATGGGTCACTATTGTCTAGACATGTAAACATGTTTATGAAACACTATAGACGGCTGTAACCACATCTAGCTGTATGGGTCACTATTGTCTAGACATGTAAATATGTTTATGAAACACTATAGACGGCCGTAACCACATCTAGCTGTATGGGTCAGTATTGTCTAGACATGTAAACATGTTTATGAAACACTATAGACGACCGTAACCACATCTAGCTGTATGGGTCACTATTGTCTGGACATGTTCATGAAATACAATAGATGACCATAGTTACCCTCAGACCAACATGACTACCTTTATGGGTCATGTAATCACCTAGTGAAGTGGAGTCTTTTGTTTAGACATGTAGCTAGCTAGCTAAACAGTGAACCGGCATTATCCCAACTCACACTATACAAACATTCTCATAGCTGTAGTATGAATCTGCAGCTAGCTAAAGAGCTAACCAACTAGGTTCAATGCTAGCTAGCTAACATTAGGCTATTATTAGCAATGCAAATGGGTTTCTGATTCTAATAATTACATGGATGAACACTTCGCGGTAGACTGGAACCAGTCTTTTTTGGCCAGCACATTGTTTATCTCTTCTCTCCTCCTCCCTCTTCTTTCACCGCCTCCACCCTCCCCCCTCTCCCCCCTCTCTCACCCTCTCCATCTCTCTCTCCCCATCTCTCTCTCTCCCCCCTCTCTCACCCTCTCCCCCCTCTCCCCCCTCTCTCACCCTCTCCATCTCTCTCTCCCCCTCCCTCACTCTCCCCCTTCTCTCACTTCCTCCTACTCCCTCCAATTTCTCTCCCTCCCTGTCCTCTCATTGTTCTCCCCTCTCCTTCCTCTCTCCCACCTCTGTTCAGTCTCTCTCCCCTCTCTCTCACTCTCCCCCTTCTGTCTCTCCCTCCTCCATTCTTTGCAGTGGTGTAAAGTACTTAAGTAAAAATACTTTAAAGTACTACTTAAGTAGTTATTTGGGGTATCTGTACTTTACTTTACTATTTATATTTTTGACAACTTTGACTTTTACTTCACTACATTCCTACAGAAATATATACTCCACATATTTTCCCTGGCACCCAAAAGTACTGGTTAGATTTTGAATGCTTAGCAGGACAGGGAAATTGTCCAACCCTAATGCCTCTTATCTGGCAGACAAACTAAACACAAATGCTTCATTTGTAAAATATGTCTGAGTCATGGAGTGTGCCCCTGGCTATACGTACATTAAAACAACAACAAAATGGTGCCATCTGGTTTTCATAATATAATGAATTTGAAATGATTTATACTTTTATTTTTTATACTTATTTTAGCAATTACTTTTACTTTTGATACTTAAGTATATTTAAAACCAAATACCTTTAGACTTTTACTCAAGTAGTATTTTACTGGGTGACTTTCACTTTTACTTGAGTCATTTTCTATTAAGGTATCTTTACTTTTTCCACCACTACTTCTTTCCCTCCCTCCCTCCCTCCCTCCCTCCCTCCCTCCCTCCCTCCCTCCCTCCCTCCCTCCCTCCCTCCCTCCCTCCCTCCCTCCCTCCCTCCCTCCCTCCCTCCCTCCCTCCCTCCCTCCCTCCCTCCCTCCCTCCCTCCCTCCCTCCCTCTTCTCTCATCTCTCTTTATGTCCTCTCTCCCCTCCTCTCTCCCCTCCTCTCATCCCTCCCTCCTCTCATCTCACTCTTCCCTCATTCTACCCCTTTTTCTCACTTCCTGTAATCAGACAGACAGACAGACAGGCAGGCAGGTTGACAGACAGGCAGACAGGCAGGCAGGTTGACAGACAGGCAGACAGGCAGGCAGGTTGACAGACAGGCAGACAGGCAGGCAGCTTGACAGACAGACAGACACAGACAGATTGAAGAAAAAATCTATATCCTCTGAGGGATTTGTTAATTTCTAGAAGTTTCTAGAACTGCATGTTTCTAGAACTGCAAGACCGTTGTGTCCAATGGAGGTCAAAAATGCGTTTGGGCCAAGTCAAAAGCACATTAACTCTAGGTCAGGCTTCAAGTGAGGCCTACCTTTCTGCCATGTTGTGGGGGAGGGGTAAATGCATTAATTGTTAATTGGATTAAGGTTAAGGTTATGTCTAGGGTTGAGGCCCTGTCACGACGTGGCCCTTTGGGGTGTATATCGTGGCTGCCCCCTCTCTCACTCTCTCTCTCCAACCACAAGTTTTATGACTTTACGACAGGTCATAAATTCCTGGCAGAGACTCTCTCCCTCTGGTCATGCGAAAAAAGAGGGGAAATAAACCTATGAAACAGAGCTTCTCTTTGTTCAACTCCTAATCCCCAAAATTGGAGGATTAAACAATATTTCTATTTTTGACAATGTGGGAATGGTCCGTGGGTATTTAAAGAACAATCCTGTCAAAGTTGTTTTATTTTGTGACATCAGGAAGGACGGTAGCACAGAATAACGGTAGCTTGGAATGTGTACATTTCTCAGTTATTAGTTTTCTACCTGAATGTTGTGTAAAATATATGATTGAATATGAAACTATTTGTGAGAAGATGTTATGTCATGTTGGCCTTCAAAATGAGATACTTGTTTTGTTATAAAGTTTAACTAGACAGTGGCCACACCCCCGTGAGCCCAGACATTACATCAGGCGTCATAGAACCGCCCCTTTTCCCACAGAGTATAAAACCCACTTCCCACAAAATATACATGAAGTCAGAGAACGCCGGGACAGAGTCCCTACGTTGGAATGGCTACAATTCTATACTCCACGGAGACCATACAGATGTAGTTTCTAGCTACATGGCTAGAAACGGTTCAACTCTGAGACTATTGATTCACTACAGAAGGAGCAAATTCTAGATGACCCCAAATACTAGTCTGCAGCTAGAAATGGCGTAAACCAAGAATGAGAATACCGACAACCGCTGAAACATCTATCTATGAGAACAATTCCCGAATGGTACTCTGAAGTATCCATCCTAACCACCGACAACCACACAAGACATTGTAACTTCTGGAAAAGTTAACCAGAGACTCTGATGAACTCTACAGGACAATTGAGTGTTTTCAACGGAGAGGCAACAACAACATACAAGCGTAAACATTGTAATTTCTTCCAGAATGAGTGGCAGTTCATGTGCAATGTATTAGCATCTCTGAGTACAATTATCCACTGTGTGCAGTGAATCCATTTTGTCTTTCCCGCTCTTTCTCAGTCCCCACCCCTTTCCTTTCTATGCCAAGCCGTCATATTGGCTTCATCCGCTAGGGACTTTTTCTTTGTATCATGTAGTAACCCAAATATCTACTGTTTGTTTGTTATGTATTTCTGTGTGATTATTTAGTTAGTTAATAAATAAATAATTTGCCACATATACTCCCTCTCC
>NC_088234.1:10182598-10192598 GCF_036934945.1 Oncorhynchus masou masou
AAGGAATAAGCCCATATTTGCAGAGAAGCTATTTCAGCACGGTGAATTACGGCGCAGTTAGATTTTCATTTACCAAGATGGCAGGTTCATCTTTCCTCAGCAAGGACACTGTCGGGTGAGCAGCATAAGAAATGTCTACTTATAGTTGATGATGAAGATATCTCAGTACGGTGATTTACGCCACAATGCGTATCTTGTTGTTCATTTACCACTCTACCCTACAAGGTCACTGGGTAGTGAGTGAGAAATAAGCCCGGGTTTTCCTCAGTATGGAGAGCCTGCTGCAGCCTACACATCGTTTGACCTTCATGTTACACTCGCTTAAGGCGCACATCTGCCACACAGTTTGTTATCTGGCAGTGGTTCCGCTGTTTTAGGGATTGGGATAGTGGGAGGTAGCTTAGTGGTTAGAGGGATGCCAGATATCCTAGTGGTTAGAGCATTGGGCCAGTAACCGAAAGGTTGCTAGATCAAATCCCGAGCTGACAAGGAAAAACATCTGTCGTTCTGCTCCTGAACAAGGCAATTAACCCACTGTTCCTAGGATGTCATTGTAAATAAGTATTTGTTCTTAAACTGACTTTCCTAGTTATAAAAAGGTTAAAAAAATACTATGATCCTCCCATTCTATGGAATGCCCACTGCCCTCAAATGTCTGCCAAAATGTTTCATTTGGTTCTTCAATGCAAGTTGCAAGTTCAAATCCCCGAGCTGACAAGGTACAAATCTGTCGTTCTGCCCCTGAACAGGCAGTTAACCCACTGTTCCTAGGCCGTCATTGAAAATAAGAATTTGTTCTTAACTGACTTGCCTGGTTAAATAAAGGTAAAATAAAAATAAATAAATAATAAAAATGATAGACAGAAGCGGTTTAGGTTAATAGATGGAAGGTTAACTTTGATTCGATACAAGGCCAACAAAATCCAATTTATCAAATGTGCCTCAGCGAAAAAAAGCACATGGTTCTCAAACACTTAAAGACATTGTCAGCAGATGTGGTTTATTTCAAGTGTCACATTTAAAAAAAAGAAGAGAAATATACCATTGAACCTCTAGGGGGCAGTATTTTCAGGTCCGGATGAAAAGCATGCCCAAGGTAAACTGCCTGTTACTCAGGCCCAGAAGCTAGGATATGCATATAATTAGACTTGGATAGAAAACACTCTAAAGTTTCTAAAGCTGTTAAAATAATGTCTGTGAGTATAACAGAACTGATATGGCAGGCGAAACCAAGAGGACAAAGGACGAAACCCAGTCCTCCCTGATTGCAGTTCCGAGGGCTTCCACTAGATGTCAACAGTCTTTAGAAAGAGTTTCAGGCTTGTTTTTGTAAAGATTTGCCAGATATTGTAGTTTTTCTAGGTCCCTCCCATTTTGGCTGTAGTGTTTCTAAGCGCGTGAATGAGAGCGCATTCTTTGGTATTTTTCTCCGGTAAAGACAATAACGATTCTCCGTCTTAAATGTTATTATTTATTTACGTATTAGGTACCTAAGGTTTGATTATAAATGTTGTTTGACTTGTTTGGAAAAGTTTTTTAGTAACGTTTAGGATTAATTTTGTATGCATTTTGATGGAGGGAAACTGGGTGGATTATTGACTTAAGCGGGCCAGCTAAACTGAGTTTTTATGGATATAAAGAAGGACATTATCGAACAAAAGGACCATTTGTGATGTAACTGGGACCTTTTGGAGTGCCAACAGAAGAAGATCATCAAAGGTAAGGCATTTATTATATCGCTATTTCTGACTTTCGTGTCGCACCTGCCTGGTTGAAATATGTTTTTCATGGTTGTGTATGCGGGGCGCTGTCCTCAGATAATCACATTGTGTGCATTTGCCGTAAAGCCTTTTTGAAATCTGATACAGCGGCTGGATTAACAGGCAGTTAAACTTTATTTTGATGTATTACACTTGTGATTTTATGAAAGTTAAATATTTATAATTCTGTAGTTTGAATTTCGCGGTCTGCAATTTCACCGGATGTTGGCCAGGCGGGACGCTACCGAAGAGTTGGGTTGGAGATACCTATGCTGCCACCTACTGTAGTAACAGCAGAGGTGTAGGCATCCTGATAAATAAGAATACATAATTGTCCCTTATATCCCAGCATATGGACCTTAAAAGGCAATTTTCTTTATTTATTAAATTGTAACTTACATGGTGAAAAATAGTCATTGCTTCATTGTATATCCCACCAGGGGCAAATCTGGTGTTTTTCGATAGAATTCAAGCTATACTAGGTCAAATCCAGATCGGAACTATTATTTTAGCAGGTGATCTAAATCACACATTTGATGAGACTTGACAGATGTAGTAATACAAAAGGCCAATTTAAGGGAGCCTCCAAAGAGGCTGAAACATTTAATCTCTACAAATAATCTACAGGAGATTACACCTGGAGATTACTACTCCCAACTACAAAGGACTATTCCTTTTTTTCTAAAAGTATGAAAAGCTATTCAAGAATTGACTGCAGCTTTATTTCCCAAAATGCACTCAACATTTTACTGGATAATAAAATGATATTTTGGAATCGGATCATTCTCCAGTATCATGCTTAATTACACCAGTAGAAAATACACGCGCCAGAATTTGAAGAACGAACAGAGTGCATATTTTGGATGCTAAATATGTAAACGGAAAAATGGAAACCTTTACCATTACAAATGTAGACATACTGTATAGGACAGAGAGAAGCCGACCCCTGATATAATTGTGGATGCCTGTAGGGTGTACATTAAGAGAATGATAATCTCATACTCGGCTAAAGTTAAATCTGATTTAGAAAGAAAAATTTAAGAAAAATTGTAATAAATCACTATCGTAGAAAAAGCCCATTAAAACCTATACAAGGTGAAGAAGAAAATACAATTTCTGAACTTAAGCAGGAATACAATCTTGTACTTTTGAAGAGAGTTAAAAACTACAGGTTAAACTCAAATAAAACATAACTACTTAATTAACTTCTTATGGCTGGGGGCAGTATTCAGTAGCTTGGATGAATAAGGTGCCCAGAGGTGCCCAGAATAAACTGCCTGATCCTCAGTCCCAGTTGCTAATATATGCATATCATTAGTATATTTGGATAGAAATTACTCTGAAGTTTCTAAAACTGTTTGAATGATGTCTGTGAGTATAACAGAACTCATATGGCAAACAGAAACCTGAGAAAAAATCCAAACAGAAAGTGAGAAATCTGAGGCTTGTGGTTTTTCATCTCTGAAGATACAGTGGGATTTGGGTATTCTTGCACTTCCTAAGGCTTCCACTAGATGTCAACAGCCTCAATAACCTTGTTTGATGCTGACCATGCGCGGTCACGTGAAAGTTAGCTTGCTTTCCATTGCTTCTCTACAGACAAAGGAATTCTCCGGTTGGAACGTTATTGAAGATGTATGTTAAAAACATCCTAAAGATTGATTCTACACATCTTTTGACCAGTTTCTACGGACTGTAACTGAACTTTTAGACTTTTCGTCTGCTCGTCTGCTCGCGCATCATGAATTTGGATTACTGGGCTGAATGCTCTAACAACAAGGAGGAATTTGGACATAAATTATGGACATTATTGAACAAAACAAACATTTATTGTGGAACTGGGATTCCTGGGAGTGCATTCTGATGAAGATCATCAAAGGTAAGTGAATATTTATAATGCTATTTCTGACTAATGTTGACTACCCAACATGGCGGATATTTATTTGGCTGTTTGGTCTCTGAGCGCCATACTCAGATTATTGCATGGTATGCTTTTTCCGTAAAGTTTTTTTTAAATCTGACACAGCGGTTGCATTAAGGAGACGTTTATCTAAAGTTCCATGTATAATAGTGGTATCTTTCATCAATGTTTATTATAAGTATTTCTGTGAATTGATGTGGCTCTCTGCAAAATCACTGCATGTTTTGGAACTACTGAACATAACACGCCAATGTAAACTGAGATTTTTGGATATAAATATGCACTTTATCGAACAAAACATACATGTATTGTGTAACATGAAGTCCTATGAGCGTCATCTGATGAAGATCATGAACGATTAGTGATGATTTTTATCTCTATTTGTGCTTTTTGTGACTCCTATCTTTGTCTGGAAAAATGGCTGAATTCTTCTGTGACTTGGTGGTGACCTAACATAATCGTTTGTGGTGCGTTCGCTGTAAAGCCTTTTTGAAATGGACACTGTGGTGGGATTAACAACAAGATTACCTTTAAAATGGTAGAAGATACTTATATGTTTGAGGAATTTTAATTATGACATTTCTGTTGTTTGAATTTGGTAATTAGAAACAACAATGTGATTAATGACCATTTTAAAAGCTTCTATGAAAATGTATATAAATCAGAATTAAACAATAGCCTTCTTAGACTCAATAACCCTGAAGAAATTATCAGCAGACAAAAAATAATGACTAAAAACAGAGATCACCCGAAAATAAATATTAGATACTGTTAAAACATTAGCACGGAGAAAAGCACCAGGAATGGGTGGCTTTCCCATAGAATTCTATTGAACTTTTTGGGACAAATTAGCGCCACGATTTACACAAATGACAACACACGCCACTCAATTCAGTACTTCCTAGCTCCATGTATAACTGTTATTTCAGTTATATTAAAACAAAGAAAAACTGGAGTCCCCTGCTGGTTATGTACCTCTAAGATTAATAAATTGTGAATATAAAATAATAACAAAGCTTACAAGCAACAGAATGGCAAAATTCTTACCAGACTTGATATATATCAATCAAATAGCATTTATTAAAAATAGACACCTACAAACAAATATAAGAACATGTTTCAATTTATTACAATATGAAAAAACACTTTTGCCGAAAACACTTTTGACCGTCTTAAATGGCCCTTTATATTCAAATATTATATAAATGTCCTAATGCAAAAAATATACACAAATAATACATTATTTGATGAAATTGCTTTAGAAAGGGGCACAAGACAGGGATGTCCCCTTGACCCCCTCCTGTTTGCACTAGCAATTGAACCACTTGCAGAAAGAATTCCATGTGTAACTCTGTGTTGTTGTATGTGTCGAATTGCTATGCGTTATCTTGGCCAGGTCACAGTTGCAAATGAGAACTCTGGTTAAATAAAGGTGAAATAAAAAATACAAAATTTGACAGGACCCAAACATAACAGGTTTGGCAAACATGAATGGTATTAGCAAACATGAATATAAACTAAACTTTTTGCAGATGATCTCCTGATATACCTGACCAATATTGAAAACTCAATGCCCCCTTTGCTAAAAATATTTTCAGAATACTCGGGATATAAAATTAAAAGTAAAAAAAAAATGTCAATAGGGAAATGGAAAAAATTATAATTGACAAGCTTCGGCAATCCTTCAAGTGGACAAAAAATATTAACTACTTAGGATCCTTAATGAGTGACAACAAACAAGAAATATATAAAGATAACTTTATTCCATTAGTCAACTATATGAAAGCAGATCTAATTCAATGGAATAATCTTCCCGTAAATCTAACAGGTAGAAGAAACCTCTTCAGAATAGCATGGCTCCCAAAGTGTTTTTAGTAATACCTATTACCCCACCAAAGACATTTAAAAAGAAGTATACTCTGTCCTAACAGACTTTATATGGGCAAATAAAATGTATAGAATAAAATGGACAGTTGTACATCTTCCTATGTCTGAGTGTTGATTTATCTCCCAGACTTGGAAATGTATCAACCTGCTGCCCAAGGCTTTTACTTGTGCCATATAGTTAAATGCACTAAAGAAGAAGAACAATGGGTGCATATTGAAGATGCTCATCCCTACAATTTTCTTAGTGTCTATTTTCAAAGGATAAAGCGAAGAACATTATAAACTTAATAGTAAAGAACACAATAACAATATGGAAGAAACTTAAACGTATTCTACGAGAACCAATATCACAACTCTATGGAACAATCCTTGGATTGCTTTTCAGAAATCACCAATAAATTGGTCCACGTGGAAAACTAAAAGTATAGAAACCATAAAGGACTTCCTAACAGTAAATAAATTCATTTCTATGACAGAATTAAAAAGCAATTTTGGACTGACCAAATTTCGATTTTGAAATCTTTTGGACATCAGATCAACCTGAGGGAATATTATTTGAGTTTATATTATTTGAGTCAGAAAAGTATGTTCGTATGAAAATAAATAAATAAATATTGCAGAGAGCATATCCAACTGACAATCTTTTAGAAAAGAATATAAACTATTGTAAACAAAACACCCAAAAAATTGATGGCACGTGATGGAGGGAAAGTTGAAGTATAACTAACAAAATTATAGTTCATGAAAATGTACAATTAATCCAGTATAAACTAACGTATAGAATGTATTATACAAGAGACAAAATTCACAAATTCTACAGCATAACGGCAGAGTCATGTCTTAAGTGTAAAACTAACAATGACTCAATAATCCATGCTTTCTGGGAATGTTAGAAAATCCAAAAGTTATGGAAGGAGCTAGACAGTTGGCTGTCAGAATTACTTTTAATCTGTCTGTCTGGACATTTCAGGACATGGCATATGGGGGTGTAGTGAGATACCCATATTCTCTTCTCATCATTCATCTTGAAAAAAGGAAATTAAAAACTTGACAATCAATCAAACAATCCGCCATCATTAACAATGGAAAAATCAAATGATTTATTATTGAAATATTGAAATAGCATGGACAACTGAGAAAAAACATGTGGCAAACAATTATGCAGGCACTAGGGATGAAGGTGTGGTCAGGGATAGGGGTGTGACCAGGCATTACGGATGGGGGTGTGGCCAGGTACTAAGGATGGGGGTGTGGCCAGGTACTAAGGATGGGGGTGTGGACAGCCACTAGGAATTGGGGTGTGGCCAGGCACTAGGGACGAGGGTGTGGCCAGGCACTAGGGATGGGGGTCTGGGCAGAGGAGATGTAGTCTTTGTTAGTGGCGGATGCCAGGAGAATGCTACCTCCCCTAATGCATAGTGCTAACTGTAAAGTTTGGTGGAGGAGGAATAATGGTCTGGGGCTGTTTTTCATGGTTCGGGCTAGGTCCCTTAGTTCCAGTGAAGGGAAATCGTAACGCTACATCATACAATGACATTCTAGAAGGTTCTGTGCTTCCAACTTTATAGCAACAGTTTGGGAAAGGCCCTTTTCTGTTTCAGCATGACAATACCACAGTGCACAAAGCGAGGTCCATACAGTTTGTTGAGATCGGTGTGGAAGAACTTGACTGGCCTGCACAGAGCCCTGACCTCAACCCAATCGAACACCTTTGTCATTCATTGGAACGCCAACTGAGAGCCAGGCCTAATTGCCCAATGTCAATGCCCGACCTCGCCAATGCTCTTGTGGCTGAATGGAAGCAAGTCCCTGCAGCAATGTTCCAACATCTAGTGGATAGTCTTCCCAGAAGAGTGGAGGCTGTTATAGCAGCAAAGGAGGGACAAACGCCATATTAATGCACATGATTTTGGAACGAGACGTTTGATGAGCAGGTGTCCACATACTTCTGGTCATGTAGTGTATAAGCGAGGGACTCAGTCAGCCAGCCAGCCAGCCAGCCAGCCAGCCAGTCAGCCAGTCAGTCAGTCAGTCAGTCAGTCAGTCAATCAGTAAGCCACCCAGCCAGCCAGTCGGTAAGTTATGCACTCACCCAGTCAGTCAGTAAGTCAGCCAGCCAGCCAGACAGTCAGTCAGTAAGCCAGTCATAGAAATTGATGAGCTTGTTGCTTGTTATGCTGTTTCACCGAGGCAGTGATTTCAGCAGCCTCCGTCACAACTGCGTCAGCGGCTGTAAACTCAGCAGGAGGGTGGGGGTGCTTGGGAGAGGAGGAAGGAGGGGGCGATAGGCAGAGAGAGGAGGGAGATGGGTGGTTCATCCTCAGAGATGCTCATAGCGCAAAGAGTAACAACACGAGCAGGGTGAGACTCGCGCTGGGAAGAGAACAGACAATAGCCTGCCAACCGTTGCCTCGCTGAAAAGAACAGCTGCGTTTGAATTATTAAACCGAAACAAACAGATTAAATCATTTAAGTCACATCATCAAAAAATCTGTCGCTATTCGCTGTCAAGGAGATATACCTAGAGGACGGATTGGTGTGTAGCGTAGGTTTATAGAGTGTGAGTGCTGGAATAAACCGAAGCGCGGACCGTTTCAGCACCTTGGACAGAGCACGCGAGCAAGCGGGAACATGGCTCCGATGGCAACGGAAGAAACACAGTTCGGTAAGTAGCTGGCGGCAGCTGGTGACTTATTTGAGTGTGGTTGGGAAAACTCGGAAAGTCTCTGTTCTTTTGGTCTGTAATATTCACCATGTCTCCCAAATGGCACCTTAGACATTATCTAGTGCTCTCCGTTTGAAAAAGGCAATCTAGCTCTGGTCACAGGGAATAAGGTGCCATTGGGGACGATAGAGTCTCGTGATTCCACCCAACACCAGTCGGCGTCTCCATCTGTTTCTCCACCCGCTGCACTGTGACGTGGGCTCCGAGCACACCTTATTTGATGTGTTTAATTGATTGATCCTTTATTTATTCAGGAGATCATATTGGCAATATCATGTTATGGATATACAAGAAAACACATGAGAAGCAAAAACCGAATAAAAATCACCAGTTAGATTACCTCTTGAGTATTTTTCACAAGCTAATGGTAACTATCACAAATCATTGTACCGCAGTCGGCTATTTAGCAATATGTTGAAATAAAGCGTTATGTCGGGGTTCATTATTTCACCTGTAAAGACATGATACATTCCTGCTGAAGACTGCTGCATGCCTTGACGTGACACATACTCTCAGAGCCTGTGTGTGTGTGTGTGTGTGTGTGTGTGTGTGTGTGTGTGTGTGTGTGTGTGTGTGTGTGTGTGTGTGTGTGTGTGTGTGTGTGTGTGTGGAGCTGAAAGACAGGGGAGAGGCACTGGGGTTTGCCTTCCCTGTTTTTAGTTCTGACACAAATATAAAAACCTTTATGTGTTTTGTGTTGCTAACTAACAAAACAGTCCCCAATCTCTCATCTGATTGGCTAGTTGAGATTAATGCTAGTCAATGAATAATCATCAATTATTAATAAGTCTATAAGCTACCTCATAATTTTGTCTCAAATCGCTATAACATATCAAAATGGCCAAGTTATGTCAAAAGGCCATTTCTCTGTTCACACTCTGACCCGACCCAGTTATGTCATGTCATGTCATGTCATGTCATGTAGGAGTCCCAGATTGTGCAGACTCCATCCCAAATGGCACACTATTCCATATATAGTGTACAGTACTACTTTTGACCAGCGCCCATAGGACACTATCTAGGGACTAGTATGCCATTTAGGGACACAGCCCCAGATTGTGCTGTTGTCATGCTGTCTCTGACTCAGACAGTGCGTCAGTCAGCTGGTTAGTTATGGTAATGAGCAGTAGGTTTCTGATTCAGCTTGTCAATACATTCATCTACAGAAGTAGTTAGACAGAGGAAAGTTACGCATATTCAACATACACACACGCACGCACGCACACGCACACGCACACGCGCACACGCACACGCACACACACACGCATGCACGCACACACACACGCACACACACACACGCACACGCACACGCACACGCGCACGCGCACACGCACACGCACACACACACACAATAGATCCACAGTAGGGGCGATTAACAAAAGTATCTCTCTCTCTCTGTCTATCTCTGTCTCTCTCTCTCCCTCTCTCTCCCTTTCCACATCTCTCTCTCTCTCTCTGTCTCTCTCTCTCTCTCTCTCTCTCTCTCTCTGTCTCTGTCTCTCTCTCTCCCTCTCTATCCCTTTCCACATCTCTCTCTCTCTCTCTCTCTCTCTCTCTCTGTCTCTCTCTCTCTCTCTCTCTCTATCCCTTTCCACATCTCTCTGTCTGTCTGTCTGTCTGTCTGTCTGTCTCTCTCTCTCTCTCTCCACATCTCTCTCCCTTTCTCTCTCTCTCTCCACATCTCTCTGTCTCTCTCTCTCTCTCTCT
>NC_088234.1:10197598-10210098 GCF_036934945.1 Oncorhynchus masou masou
CAGGTAACACACACAGACCGATAACCACACAACCTCAGGTAACACACACAGACCGATAACCACACAACCTCAGGTAACACACCCAGACCGATAACCACACAACCTCAGGTAACACACACACACACAGACCGATAACCACACAACCTCAGGTAACACACCCAGACCGATAACCACACAACCTCAGGTAACACACACACACACAGACCGATAACCACACAACCTCAGGTAACACACACACACACAGACCGATAACCACACAACCTCAGGTAACACACACACACCGATAACCACACAACCTCAGGTAACACACACAGACCGATAACCACACAACCTCAGGTAACACACACACACCGATAACCACACAACCTCAGGTAACACACACAGACCGATAACCACACAACCTCAGGTAACACACCCAGACCGATAACCACACAACCTCAGGTAACACACACAGACCGATAACCACACAACCTCAGGTAACACACCCAGACCGATAACCACACAACCTCAGGTAACACACCCACACACACACACAGACCGATAACCACACAACCTCAGGTAACACACACAGACCGATAACCACACAACCTCAGGTTACACACACAGACCGATAACCACACAACCTCAGGTAACACACACAGACCGATAACCACACAACCTCAGGTAACACAACCCACACACACACACAGACCGATAACCACACAACCTCAGGTAACACACCCAGACCGATAACCACACAACCTCAGGTAACACACCCACACACACACACAGACCGATAACCACACAACCTCAGGTAACACACACAGACCGATAACCACACAACCTCAGGTAACACACACAGACCGATAACCACACAACCTCAGGTTACACACACAGACCGATAACCACACAACCTCAGGTAACACACACAGACCGATAACCACACAACCTCAGGTAACACACACAGACCGATAACCACACAACCTCAGGTAACACACACAGACCGATAACCACACAACCTCAGGTAACACACACAGACCGATAACCACACAACCTCAGGTAACACACCCAGACCGATAACCACACAACCTCAGGTAACACACCCAGACCGATAACCACACAACCTCAGGTAACACACACAGACCGATAACCACACAACCTCAGGTAACACACACACACACAGACTGAGTATTATTCTGTCAGATGTGACTCACACAGATCCTTTTCAAAAGGACTAATATGATGAATGGTACCATGTTTCCTACATAGTGCCCCTATGAGTCCGGGTCGAAGCTGGTACACTAGAGAGTAGGATATCACTTGGGACAGACACACTACTCTTCATACAGGTCGTAAAGACACAGAGACAAGACGGAGCTAGTTTGATCTCCTTGTAATATACCACACACACACACACACACACACACACACACACACACACACACACACACACACACACACACACACACACACACACACACACACACACACACAAACACACAAACTCTCTATCATCTCCTCTGTATTGATCTCTCTATTGATCCTTGGCTAGAATAATGTGCTATGAATTTTATTCTCTCTCTCTCTCCCCTCCCTCCCTGCCTCCCTCCCTGCCTCCCTCCCTCCTCCCCCCTCCCCCTCCCTCCCTCCCTCCCTCCCTCCCTCCCTCCCTCCCTCCCTCCAGAGCCGTATGTGAAAGTCAACCTGTTCCAGGGGAAGAAGCGTGTCAGTAAGAAGAAGAGCCATGTAAAGAAGTGTTCCCCCAACCCTGTGTTCAACCAGCTGTTTGTGTTTGACGTGTCCTCCCAGGAGAGGCTGAGGGAAACCAGCGTGGAGCTCCTCCTAATGGACTCTGAGTCTCCATCAACCAGGAGGGGGGACTCCACCCGCTCCCCCAACCCCGTCCTGGGGCGCCTGGTCCTAGGTAACGCCGTCTCCGGCACCCCTGGAGAGCACTGGAGGGAGATCTGCGACCACCCGCGCCGGCAGATCGCCAAGTGGCACGCCCTGTCCGAGGACTAGGGTTTTAGGGTTGTGATGGCGTAAGGGCATTGCCTAGAAACCGGCAGATTAACCAACCAACGCCCAAGGAACTGTTGCTAAGTGAAAGGAGGTATGGGTTTGGGGGGGGAGGGGGGGGGGTTCATTCTAAGTGATGTCATTAATCAGTCAGTCATTCAGTCAATTTATCGATCGTTGAAGTCATTAGGGTTTGGTGACCGAGGAACCCGATCGTCCGTCTACGATTCCAAAACCCCCCGGTAATTTCCACGGCATCTCCATGGCAACAACAACCGTCACGGGCAACCGTGTGCAGTGCAGAACGTCCCAGTAACTGTCGCTAACGCTCTTCTTCTTCTTCTACTATAGATATTACTCCGTTGTAAGATGGAAAGAAAATAACTCACCCTGTTAATATTACTCCTGCTGTATAAAGACGTGGATTTTCAACCCTTTATTTTCTAAAGATGCTATCTATTATTTATCAAATGTTTTATTTATTTATTTGTTTTGGTTTTTGTACTCTTCTGGTTGAGTTCCTGACTATGTTTTGTAAGTAAAAGTGGTATTTCATATCATTGCATCAGAGGGGTGAGAAAATCCTAAATGAGGTGACAAGAAGGAAGCTTGGCGCGCATAAAGGACATTGTGCACGAGTGTGTGTGTGTGTTTATGTGCGTGCGCGTGTGCGTGTGTGTGTGCGTGTGTGTGCGTGTGTGTGTGTGTTTGTGTGCGTGTGTGCGTGTGTGTGCGTGCGTGCGTGCGCGTGTGCGTGCGTGTGTGTGTGTGCGTGTGTGTGCGTGTGCGTGTGTGTGTGTGTGCGTGTGTTTGTGTGCGTGTGTTTGTGTGCGTGTGTTTGTGTGTGTGCGTGTGTTTGTGTGCGTGCGTGTGTTTGTGTGCGTGTGTTTGTGTGCGTGCGTGCGTGTGTGTGTGTGTGTGTGTGTGTTGAGGTCAGAGGGGATGAGAGGCAGTGTGTATTCTGTCTTCTTTACTGTGAGCACAAAGTCAGCCTGAAATGTACCTTACTATAAAACACGTTCTAAGAAAAACGCCTCAAACGTCTGTGTGTGTTTTATTTCAACACTTCACACACACATCCTGTTCATCGCTCCTTCCCTCCGTCTCTGAGAGGATGATGTAATCAGTCAGATGAGAGCTACTCTCAGATGATGTCATGGCACTGTATAATGTAATATCAGCTAAGTGCACGGTGGTGGAGTTGGCACAGCTCCCATACTTGTTATCTTCCACCCCCTCTCTCTCTCTCTCTTACCCTCCCCCCTCTCTCTCTCTTTCTCACCCCCCCTCTATCTCTCTTTTACCACCCCTCTCTCTCACCCCCCTCTCTCTCTCTCATTCTAAACTCTCTCTCTCTCACCCCCTCTCTCTCTCTCTCTCTCTTACCCCCCTCTCTCTCATCCCCCTCTCTCTCTCACCCCCCTCTCTCTCTTTACATTTACATTTACATTTAAGTCATTTAGCAGACGCTCTTTTTCTCATTCTAAACTCTCTCTCTCTCTCTCTCTCTCTCTCTCTCTCTCTCTCTCTCTCTCTCTGTCTCTCTCTCTGTCTCTCTCTCTCTCTCTCTCTCTCTGTCTCTCTCTCTGTCTCTCTCTCGCTGTCTCTCTCTCTCCATAAACAAGGCCATAAAGAGACTGGGAGATGTGTCTAGACGACTCATAGCATCTGTAATGTCTCTACAACACTGTAGGGAGCAGTGAAGAGATGGAGGGATGAGAAGAGAGGTCCACTTAGAAAAAAAGGGTTCCAAAAAGGGTTCTTTGTGGAGGGATAGGGTTCTAGCAATAACTGTTTTGATCAGAAGAACCCTTTTAGAAGACAGGGGTTCTTAATAAGGCAAAGGGTTCTACCTAGAACCTTTAACATCCTAAGAAACGTTTTTTGAAAGAAAGGGTTCTTTGATAATTCTTTGGAGGAGAAGAAGGGTCCTACCTAGAACCATATATAATATTTCCCAGCATGCTCTGATGCAGGGACATTTGTCAGAATAGTTTTGTTTTACATGTGTTTTTGCGTGTACATTGATTGGTTGATACATTTGGTGCTACACAAAAATAAAAAACATTCAAAACCAATCCAATCTGTTAGAAATTGGATTTATTTCACCCATTACTAAGATGGTTGTTCCACATCGCTGTAGGATGATTGCTCTTGTGCACACCAGTATCTCTACTTGCACATCATCATCTGCTCGTTTATCACTCCAGTGTTAATCTGCTAAATTGTAATCATTCGCTCCTATGGCCTATTTATTGCCTCCCTCCTCATGCCTTTTGCACACACTGTATATAGACTTTCTTTTTTCTACTGAGTCATTGACTTGTTTATTGAGTTATTGGCTTGTTTATTGTTTACTCCATGTGGAACTCTGTGTTGTTGTCTGTGCCACATTGCTATGCTTTATCTTGGCCAGGTTGCAGTTGCAAATGTGAACTTGTTCTCAACTAGACTACCTGGTTAAATAAAGGTGAAACAAATTAAACATAAAAATGGAGGTAGTCTCAGTACTCAATCTACACTGAATGCAGGTTGTGGGTGATTAACAATTCTACGTGTTGGATATCCCCACTCTGAACTGGATTGCAATAGGAATTACACATCACTTTGCAAGCCATCATAATGTGACTTGCAGACCTGATGTGGCCTGTAAACCAGGAGATTCACAACACCACTGTGTTAGGGTGTAACTAGGCCCTCAAAGAAAGGACTTATGGTATAATCTATGTCATGTATTCTCAAAAATAATACAATTTTAAAGCTTAATAAGGCTGGTTGAAAGTTCAAGAAAAATGCCTCTTTAACAGCACAGTGGGGGGAGGAGAAGACATGGCTCTATAACAGCACAGTGGGGGGAGGAGAATACATGGCTCTATAACAGCACAGTGGGGGGAGGAGAAGACATGGCTCTATAACAGCACAGTGGGGGGAGGAGAAGACATGGCTCTATAACAGCACAGTGGGGGGAGGAGAAGACATGGCTCTATAACAGCACAGTGGGGGAGGAGAAGACATGGCTCTATAACAGCACAGTGGGGGGAGGAGAAGACATGGCTCTATAACAGCACAGTGGGGGGAGGAGAAGACATGGCTCTATAACAGCACAGTGGGGGAGGAGAAGACATGGCTCTATAACAGCACATTGGGGGGAGGAGAAGACATGGCTCTATAACAGCACAGTGGGGGGAGGAGAAGACATGGCTCTATAACAGCACAGTGGGGGGAGGAGAAGACATGGCTCTATAACAGCACAGTGGGGGGAGGAGAAGACATGGCTCTATAACAGCACAGTGGGGGGAGGAGAAGACATGGCTCTATAACAGCACAGTGGGGGAGGAGAAGACATGGCTCTATAACAGCACAGTGGGGGGAGGAGAAGACATGGCTCTATAACAGCACAGTGGGGGGAGGAGAAGACATGGCTCTATAACAGCACAGTGGGGGAGGAGAAGACATGGCTCTATAACAGCACAGTGGGGGGAGGAGAAGACATGGCTCTATAACAGCACAGTGGGGGAGGAGAAGTCATGGCTCTATAACAGCACAGTGGGGGGAGGAGAAGACATGGCTCTATAACAGCACAGTGGGGGGAGGAGAAGACATGGCTCTATAACAGCACAGTGGAGAGGAGAAGACATGGCTCTATAACTGCACAGTGGGAGGAGAAGACATGGCTCTATAACTGCACAGTGGGAGGAGAAGACATGGCTCTATAACAGCACAGTGGAGAGGAGAAGACATGGCTCTATAACTGCACAGTGGGAGGAGAAGACATGGCTCTATAACAGGACAGTGGAGAGGAGAAGACATGGCTCTATAACAGCACAGTGGGAGGAGAAGACATGGCTCTATAACAGCACAGTGGAGAGGAGAAGACATGGCTCTATAACAGCACAGTGGGGGAGGAGAAGACATGGCTCTATAACAGCACAGTGGGAGGAGAAGACATGGATCTATAACAGCACAGTGGAGAGAAAGGGAAACAGAGAGATGGAGACAGAGGAAGGGACGGAACATCATAAATTAAAGGGAAACAGAGAGATGGAGACAGAGGAAGGGACAGAATGTCATAAATTAAAGGGAAACAGAGAGATGGAGACAGAGGAAGGGACGGAACGTCATAAATTAAAGGGAAAGTTTTAATCCACCTACAAAAACACTCAAACACTAATTTAAAGGACGAAGTGAGATGTCAACAATGTGTAGGATAAATAGACAGATGAGGAAAAGGAAGTCAAAGGAAACGACAGAGGAGGCCAGAGAAGCAGATGATAGAGAGACGGAAGGAGTGGGAGGAAAGAGGTGGGGATGGAGAGAATGTCGCTGAGATGAAGACGGACGGGGAGGCGAGATGCGGAGATTAGGAGAGGAAGACAGGATGGGAAAAAAAGAGGAGGGGTGGAGGAAGAGGGAAATAAAGAGGTACGGGCACTATGTGCTGAGATTCCCTGATCTGGGTAGGGTTTGTAGAACTAGCTGATGTTATAGACCCAACAGAGAATATAGATACTGGAGAGCACAGAAATTTAGTGAATAGAACAGCAATGCGATGGCCTGGCATTTTGGTGCATCTCATTAGTGTTCAATAGGCAACCATGCAAAACATCTGAGGCAAATGGTGACAGGAGAGCATAGAAATGGAGTGAATAGAATTAATTAAATTGTATATGCATCACTTTGATGTTCCCTGTGCCACCATACTAAACGGAACTATGCAGCCATAGATGGCATTTGTCCATCCATGTCTACAGTCACTCCCTGTCTATTCACTCCATTTCTATTCTCCCCTGTCTACAGGTAGCATGCGGTAACCCTGGGTACAAGGCTTCTAAAACACTAGATGAATATTACATGAATGAGAATGTACGACACGCCCTGTGGGACAGCCTCCAGTGTGCACCTCTACTGTTACTAGGTGAGACCAGGCAGCCCCCAGTGTGCACCTCTACTGTTACTAGGTTAGACCATGCAGCCTCCAGTGTGCACCTCTACTGTTACTAGGTTAGACCATGCAGCCTCCAGTGTGCACCTCTACTGTTACTAGGGTAGACCATGCAGCCCCCAGTGTGTACCTCTACTGTTACTAGGGTAGACCATGCAGCCCCCAGTGTGCACCTCTACTGTTACTAGGTTAGACCAGGCAGCCCCCAGTGTGCACCTCTACTGTTACTAGGTTAGACCATGCAGCCTCCAGTGTGCACCTCTACTGTTACTAGGGTAGACCATGCAGCCCCCAGTGTGTACCTCTACTGTTACTAGGTTAGACCATGCAGCCCCCAGTGTGTACCTCTACTGTTACTAGGGTAGACCATGCAGCCCCCAGTGTGTACCTCTACTGTTACTAGGTTAGACCAGGCAGCCCCCAGTGTGCACCTCTACTGTTACTAGGGTAGACCATGCAGCCCCCAGTGTGCACCTCTACTGTTACTAGGTTAGACCATGCAGCCCCCAGTGTGCACCTCTACTGTTACTAGGTTAGACCATGCAGCCCCCAGTGTGCACCTCTACTGTTACTAGGGTAGACCATGCAGCCCCCAGTGTGTACCTCTACTGTTACTAGGTTAGACAATGCAGCCCCCAGTGTGCACCTCTACTGTTACTAGGTTAGACCAGGCAGCCCCCAGTGTGCACCTCTACTGTTACTAGGGTAGACCATGCAGCCCCCAGTGTGTACCTCTACTGTTACTAGGTTAGACAATGCAGCCCCCAGTGTGCACCTCTACTGTTACTAGGGTAGACCAGGCAGCCCCCAGTGTTCACCTCTACTGTTACTAGGGTAGACCAGGCAGCCCCCAGTGTTCACCTCTACTGTTACTAGGGTAGACCATGCAGCCCCCAGTGTGTACCTCTACTGTTACTAGGTTAGACAATGCAGCCCCCAGTGTGCACCTCTACTGTTACTAGGTTAGACCATGCAGCCCCCAGTGTGCACCTCTACTGTTACTAGGTTAGACCATGCAGCCTCCAGTGTGTACCTCTACTGTTACTAGGTTAGACAATGCAGCCCCCAGTGTGCACCTCTACTGTTACTAGGTTAGACCATGCAGCCCCCAGTGTGCACCTCTACTGTTACTAGGTTAGACCATGCAGCCCCCAGTGTGTACCTCTACTGTTACTAGGGTAGACCATGCAGCCCCCAGTGTGCACCTCTACTGTTACTAGGTTAGACCAGGCAGCCCCCAGTGTGCACCTCTACTGTTACTAGGGTAGACCATGCAGCCCCCAGTGTGCACCTCTACTGTTACTAGGTTAGACCAGGCAGCCTCCAGTGTGCACCTCTACTGTTACTAGGGTAGACCAGGCAGCCCCCAGTGTGCACCTCTACTGTTACTAGGGTAGACCATGCAGCCTCCAGTGTGCACCTCTACTGTTACTAGGTTAGACCATGCAGCCCCCAGTGTGTACCTCTACTGTTACTAGGGTAGACCATGCAGCCCCCAGTGTGCACCTCTACTGTTACTAGGGTAGACCATGCAGCCCCCAGTGTGTACCTCTACTGTTACTAGGGTAGACCATGCAGCCCCCAGTGTGTACCTCTACTGTAACTAGGGTAGACCATGCAGCCCCCAGTGTGTACCTCTACTGTAACTAGGGTAGACCATGCAGCCCCCAGTGTGTACCTCTACTGTAACTAGGGTAGACCATGCAGCCCCCAGTGTGCACCTCTACAGTTACTAGGTTAGACCATGCAGCCCCCAGTGTGTACCTCTACTGTTACTAGGGTAGACCATGCAGCCCCCAGTGTGCACCTCTACTGTTACTAGGTTAGACCATGCAGCCCCCAGTGTTCACCTCTACTGTTACTAGGGTAGACCATGCAGCCCCCAGTGTGTACCTCTACTGTTACTAGGGTAGACCATGCAGCCCCCAGTGTGTACCTCTACTGTTACTAGGGTAGACCATGCAGCCCCCAGTGTGCACCTCTACTGTTACTAGGGTAGACCATGCAGCCCCCAGTGTGCACCTCTACTGTTACTAGGTTAGACCATGCAGCCCCCAGTGTGTACCTCTACTGTTACTAGGGTAGACCATGCAGCCCCCAGTGTGCACCTCTACAGTTACTAGGTTAGACCATGCAGCCCCCAGTGTTCACCTCTACTGTTACTAGGTTAGACCATGCAGCCCCCAGTGTTCACCTCTACAGTTACTAGGTTAGACCATGCAGCCCCCAGTGTTCACCTCTACTGTTACTAGGTTAGACCATGCAGCCCCCAGTGTTCACCTCTACAGTTACTAGGGTAGACCATGCAGCCCCCAGTGTTCACCTCTACTGTTACTAGGTTAGACCATGCAGCCCCCAGTGTTCACCTCTACAGTTACTAGGTTAGACCATGCAGCCCCCAGTGTTCACCTCTACAGTTACTAGGTTAGACCATGCAGCCCCCAGTGTTCACCTCTACTGTTACTAGGTTAGACCATGCAGCCCCCAGTGTTCACCTCTACAGTTACTAGGTTAGACCATGCAGCCCCCAGTGTTCACCTCTACTGTTACTAGGTTAGACCATGCAGCCCCCAGTGTTCACCTCTACAGTTACTAGGGTAGACCAGGCAGCCCCCAGTGTGCACCTCTACTGTTACTAGGGTAGACCATGCAGCCCCCAGTGTGCACCTCTACTGTTACTAGGGTAGACCATGCAGCCCCCAGTGTGTACCTCTACTGTTACTAGGGTAGACCATGCAGCCCCCAGTGTGTACCTCTACTGTTACTAGGGTAGACCATGCAGCCCCCAGTGTGTACCTCTACTGTTACTAGGTTAGACCATGCAGCCCCCAGTGTGCACCTCTACTGTTACTAGGGTAGACCATGCAGCCCCCAGTGTGTACCTCTACTGTTACTAGGGTAGACCATGCAGCCTCCAGTGTGCACCTCTACTGTAACTAGGGTAGACCATGCAGCCCCCAGTGTGTACCTCTACTGTTACTAGGTTAGACCATGCAGCCCCCAGTGTGCACCTCTACTGTTACTAGGTTAGACCATGCAGCCCCCAGTGTGTACCTCTACTGTTACTAGGGTAGACCATGCAGCCCCCAGTGTGTACCTCTACTGTAACTAGGGTAGACCATGCAGCCCCCAGTGTGTACCTCTACTGTAACTAGGGTAGACCATGCAGCCCCCAGTGTGTACCTCTACTGTAACTAGGGTAGACCATGCAGCCCCCAGTGTGTACCTCTACTGTAACTAGGGTAGACCATGCAGCCCCCAGTGTGTACCTCTACTGTAACTAGGGTAGACCATGCAGCCCCCAGTGTGTACCTCTACTGTAACTAGGGTAGACCATGCAGCCCCCAGTGTGTACCTCTACTGTTACTAGGGTAACCACCATAGTCGTGTGTTGATGAAGGAGAACTAGCATGACATCATAATGCCAGGGGAGGACAGACACTTCTTCCTCTTTCTTTTTTTTACCAGGACACACAGACATTCAACTGCCCTCTGACCCCTCTGATGACACAGCACAGTCAGATTCTATTTGATAGGGCCCTGTTCTAATGTAGTGTACTCAATAGGGCCCTGGTCTAATGTAGTGTAATCTATAGGGCCCTGGTCTAATGTAGTGTACTCTATACGGTCCTGGTCTAATGTAGTGTACTCTATATGGCCCTGGTCTAATGTAGTGTACTCTATACAGTCCTGGTCTAATGTAGTGTACTCTATATGGCCCTGGTCTAATGTAGTGTACTCTATAGGGCCCTGGTCTAATGTAGTGTACTCTATACAGTCCTGGTCTAATGTAGTGTACTCTATAGGGCCCTGGTCTAATGTAGTGTACTCTATAGGGCCCTGGTCTAATGTACTATACTCTATAGGGCCCTGGTCTAATGTAGTGTACTCTATAGGGCCCTGGTCTAATGTAGTGTACTCTATAGGGTGCTGGTCTAATGTAGTGTACTCTATAGGACCTGGTCTAATGTAGTGTACTCTATAGGGCCCTGGTCTAATGTAGTGTACTCTATATGGCCCTGGTCTAATGTAGTATACTCTATAGGGCCCTGGTCTAATGTAGTGTACTCTATAGGGCCCTGGTCTAATGCAGTGTACTCTATAGGGCCCTGGTCTAATGTAGTGTACTCTATAGGGCCCTGGTCTAATGTAGTGTACTCTATAGGGTGCTGGTACTCAACTGCGATTTGAGAAGGTCCGGTCATACAAACTTCCTAGGTGACAAAGGTCCGGGTGGATATTGTCATGTATCGGCATAGTAACAAACCCCCGCCTCACAACCCCTGTGACGCCAAACTGTTCACACACCTCTTGTTGGCGCAGAGAAAACGTTGCAGTTACAGTCGTTTAAGGTCAGTGACTGACAAAACAAGACGTAACCTGCAGTACCACATTTACAAATTGCACCTTGTGTATTCTACTACTAGTACTCTGAACAGCAGTAAGTTGAGAGCCTAAATATTTTAAAACCAGGACCGGGGTTTGTATTGACCCCGTTATGGGTCTGGTTATGGGCCGTGGTCCACCAGCTGCTGTAGGGAATAGGGTGCTCTATCTAATATCACTAAACAACAGTCTGGTCTCTCTCTATTTGTGTCTCGTGACCAGATGAGATAGTATACAACACCAGCCTGATGGTTAGATGAGACAGTATACAACACCAGCCTGATGACCAGATGAGACAGTATACAACACCAGCCTGATGACCAGATGAGACAGTATACAACACCAGTCTGATGACCAGATGAGACAGTATACAACACCAGCCTGATGACCAGATGAGACAGTATACAACACCAGCCTGATGACCAGATGAGACACTATACAACACCAGTCTGATGACCAGATGAGACACTATACAACACCAGCCTGATGACCAGATGAGACAGTATACAACACCAGTCTGATGACCAGATGAGACAGTATACAACACCAGCCTGATGACCAGATGAGACAGTATACAACACCAGCCTGATGACCAGATGAAACACTATACAACACCAGTCTGATGACCAGATGAGACAGTATACAACACCAGCCTGATGACCAGATGAGACACTATACAACACCAGTCTGATGACCAGATGAGACACTATACAACACCAGTCTGATGACCAGATGAGACACTATACAACACCAGCCTGATGACCAGATGAGACAGTATACAACACCAGTCTGATGACCAGATGAGACACTATACAACACCAGTCTGATGACCAGATGAGACAGTATACAACACCAGCCTGATGACCAGATGAGACAGTATACAACACCAGCCTGATGACCAGATGAGACAGTATACAACACCAGCCTGATGACCAGATGAGACACTATACAACACCAGTCTGATGACCAGATGAGACACTATACAACACCAGTCTGATGACCAGATGAGACAGTATACAACACCAGTCTGATGACCAGATGAGACAGTATACAACACCAGTCTGATGACCAGATGAGACAGTATACAACACCAGCCTGATGACCAGATGAGACAGTATACAACACCAGCCTGATGACCAGATGAGACAGTATACAACACCAGTCTGATGACCAG
>NC_088234.1:10215098-10222598 GCF_036934945.1 Oncorhynchus masou masou
ATCACTACTGTATGGAGCATCACAGCATCACTACTGTATGGAGCATCACAGCATCACTACTGTATGGAGCATCACAGCATCACTACCATATAGAGCATCACAGCATCACTACCGTATAGAGCATCACAGCATCACTACTGTATAGAGCATCACAGCATCACTACCATATAGAGCATCACAGCATCACTACTGTATGGAGCATCACAGCATCACTACTGTATGGAGCATCACAGCATCACTACCATATAGAGCATTACAGCATCACTACCGTATAGAGCATCACAGCATCACTACTGTATGAAGCATCACAGCATCACTACTGTATGGAGCATCACAGCATCACTACCATATAGAGCATCACAGCATCACTACCGTATAGAGCATCACAGCATCACTACTGTATAGAGCATCACAGCATCACTACCATATAGAGCATCACAGCATCACTACCGTATAGAGCATCACAACATCACCACTGTATGGAGCATCACAGCATCACTACTGTATAGAGCATCACAGCATCACTACTGTATGGAACATCACAGCATCACTACTGTACAGAGCATCGCAGCATCACTACTGTATAGAGCACCACCACTGTATGGAGCATCACAGCATCACTACCATATAGAGCATCACAGCATCACTACTGTATGGAGCATCACATTATCACTACTGTATAGAGCACCACCACTGTATGGAGCATCACAGCATCACTACCATATAGAGCATCACATCATCACTACTGTATGGAGCATCACAGCATCACTACCATATAGAGCATCACAGCATCACCACTGTATGGCGCATCACAGCATCACTACTGTATTGAGCACCAACACTGTATGGAGCATCACAGCATCACTACCATATAGAGCATCACATCATCACTACCGTATACAGCATCACAGCATCACCACTGTATAGAGCATCACAGCATCACTACCATATAGAGCATCACAGCATCACTACTGTATGGAGCATCACAGCATCACTACTGTATGGAGCATCACAGCATCACTACCATATAGAGCATTACAGCATCACTACCGTATAGAGCATCACAGCATCACTACTGTATGGAGCATCACAGCATCACTACTGTATGGAGCATCACAGCATCACTACCATATAGAGCATCACAGCATCACTACCATATAGAGCATCACAGCATCACTACTGTATGGAGCATCACAGCATCACTACTGTATGGATCATCACAGCATCACTACTGTATGGAGCATCACAGCATCACTACTGTATGGAGCATCACAGCATCACTACTGTATGGAGCATCACAGCATCACTACTGTATGGAGCATCACAGCATCACTACCATATAGAGCATCACAGCATCACTACCTTATAGAGCATCACAGCATCACTACTGTATGGAGCATCACAGCATCACTACTGTATGGAGCATCACAGCATCACTACTGTATGGAGCATCACAACATCACTACCATATAGAGCATCACAGCATCACTACCGTATAGAGCATCACAGCATCACTACTGTATAGAGCATCACAGCATCACTACCATATAGAGCATCACAGCATCACTACTGTATGGAGCATCACAGCATCACTACTGTATGGAGCATCACAGCATCACTACCATATAGAGCATTACAGCATCACTACCGTATAGAGCATCACAGCATCACTACTGTATGGAGCATCACAGCATCACTACTGTATGGAGCATCACAGCATCACTACCATATAGAGCATCACAGCATCACTACCGTATAGAGCATCACAGCATCACTACTGTATAGAGCATCACAGCATCACTACCATATAGAGCATCACAGCATCACTACCGTATAGAGCATCACATCATCACCACTGTATGGAGCATCACAGCATCACTACTGTATAGAGCATCACAGCATCACTACTGTATGGAACATCACAGCATCACTACTGTACAGAGCATCGCAGCATCACTACTGTATAGAGCACCACCACTGTATGGAGCATCACAGCATCACTACTGTATAGAGCACCACAGCATCACTACTGTATAGAGCATCACAGCATCACTACTGTATAGAGCATCACAGCACCACCACTGTATAGAGCATCACAGCATCACTACTGTATAGAGCATCACAGCATCACTACTGTATGGAGCATCACAGCATCACTACCGTATACAGCATCACAGCATCACTACTGTATGGAGCATCACAGCATCACTACCGTACAGAGCATCACAGCATCACTACTGTATAGAGCATCACTACTGTATAGAGCATCACATCATCACTACTGTTTAGAGCATCACAGCATCACTACTGTATAGACCATCACAGCATCACTACTATATAGAGCATCACATCATCACTACTGTATAGAGCATCACTACTGCATAGAGCATCACTACTGCATAGAGCATCACATCATCACTACTGTATAGACCATCACAGCATCACTACTGTATAGAGCATCACAGCATCACTACTGTATAGAGCAAAAAAAAATAGTTTTTAACTGACTTGCCAGGTTAAATAAAGGTAAAAAAATAAATTAAAAAAAAGGCAGAATGTGAATAGAAAATACACTCCACAGAGTAAGTGATTACATGGTTGTACATACAGCGGCAGTCAATCAAGCACATTTGAATCAGGTGCTTTACTGAGAACAGGAGAACCTTAAATCACTACAATCATGGAAAGCATAACCTCCTCCTGGAGTAACCCCATAGAGACAATTCGGGTTTACCAAAAGGATCACGTGGTCATCCGAGAAGCATTACAAGCTACACCATGTCTATGTGTATACTGTCCAGGACCCGGGTTAACAACCACTGGAGGGTGGTATTGACCTATCGCCATCTGTTGAGCTGTAGTTTGGACCAACATTGCACCCCATTTAGGACACAACAAACATTGCACCCCATTTAGGACGCAACAAACATTGCACCCCATTTAGGACACAACAAACATTGCACCCCATTTAGGACACAACAAACATTGCACCCCATTTAGGACACAACAAACATTGCACCCCATTTAGGACACAACGAACATTGCACCCCATTTAGGACACAACAAACATTGCACCCCATTTATGACACAACAAACATTGCACCCCATTTAGGACACAACAAACATTGCACCCCATTTAGGACACAACAAACATTGCACCCCATTTAGGACACAACAAACATTGCACCCCATTTAGGACACAACAAACATTGCACCCCATTTAGGACACAACAAACATTGCACCCCATTTATGACACAACAAACATTGCACCCCATTTAGGACACAACAAACATTGCACCCCATTTAGGACACAACAAACATTGCACCCCATTTAGGACACAACAAACATTGCACCCCATTTAGGACACAACAAACATTGCACACCATTTAGGACACAACAAACATTGCACCCCATTTATGACACAACAAACATTGCACCCCATTTAGGACACAACAAACATTGCACCCCATTTAGGACACAACAAACATTGCACCCCATTTAGGACACAACAAACATTGCACCCCATTTAGGACACAACAAACATTGCACCCCATTTAGGACACAACAAACATTGCACCCCATTTACCTACAGCTAAGTCCAACCAGTCCCAAGCATGGGTATCAAATCCTGTAATGTCCGTAACTTCTTCTCGTAACCCTTTCAGTTTGGTCATAACTATTGTGAAAGATCCATCTGGTGCAGTGTCATTGGGAATGAAGGCACAACATTCATCTCCGAACATTACGCAGACTCCCATCCTTCTCAGCTGAGAGACATTTTAAAGCTGGTCTATTCTGCCATGGCATTTGACCTGTTTTCCTAAGGCTGTTTTAATGCAGAGTCAGTATAGTTAATGAATCTCTGTTGATTTATAGTAAATATGATTTATCCTGTCTAAGTTTTTATTAGGTGTTATCCACAGAAATATTGATTCAAACCCTGATTTAACCTCATCTCTTGCTTTGTATTCATTAGGAACTCCTATCAGCTGTCCAATTGCATCTTGGTATACTTTTGGATCTAATTCATAGGCTCTCCTTACAGACTCATCCTGCTGTGATTTAATGATAGACACCTGTTGTATCGCTCTAACTAAAGCACAGAGACCTGTCCAGTCTTCTGGTAAAACATTCAAGACTTTGTTCTGCCGATACATCCAGAAAATCTCAGCTATACCTCTATCCTGATTCTTTAACATCGTAAGAGGTGGTGTTACTTGAGTTATATTACCACATTTACCTTTGTGATTCATAATCATTCCAATAGTTTAACAATCAACTGTATTGTTTCCTACATCTAACCCACTATCTCCATAGCTGTAGAAACATTCATATTTACTTTTTACAATAGTAACCCTGTCACCATTTAATTCAGTTCTTATGTCACACGTTACACATTTATGTTCTTCCAACATGCTTTTGTTTAATTCACTTCTGCCTATAGTGCTACCTGATGCCAACCTGCATTCTGAATTTACAATTTTCTCTGAGTACAGTGAACCTTTTTCCACTGAGAACATTCTTCAAATGATGCAGGTTCAGGTACAATTAACAGATCTGCCAAAGGGGATTTACTACACAATACACAATGGTCCATACCATGTTTGGTGACTGTATGCTGAGCCCACTTATAACAGCCATTTGTTATTGCTTTTCTACATTTTTGGTCAATGTTTGATTCTGGGGTAGTTTCTTCATTATGGCTACCCCAGTTGGTAACAGATGTCCAGATTTTTTTAATCAACCCACTTTCTTGGGGTTTTGCCTCTAGTGGGAGGTGATTTTACAATTTCTTCTAGGTTTGTCGATGTTGCTGTCAAGGCCATTCTACCGTTCTTAATCTGTCTTGTTTTTCACTTTCTGTTAGAAAGACCATGTGAGGGCAGAGAAGTCGATGGTAAGAAGGTCTCCTTCCTGTTCTCCTGTCTTTGTTTCTTCGTCCCCTTGGACAGCACCTCTGTCAGGGGTATCTGCCAGAGTAGGTATGTCATCATGAGCAACAGGCATGTGCCTCCTCCCCATCCCTGGACTCTGGATATTCAGGTGAGGTATCTGCCAGAGTAGGTATGTCATCATGAGCAACAGGCATGTGCCTCCTCCCCATCCCTGGACTCTGGATATTCAGGTGAGGTATCTGTTGGCTGTTGGAAGTTGCACCTTGATCAAGCCTCTCCTTCGGGTTCTTCCAGGCCCTGCATAAATCCTGCCTGGCTCGTCGACCTCCTCTGCTCCCGTTCCCTCCGGACACCTACCTGTTTTATCAGCATCCTCTGCGTCCTCATGGCCCAATGGTGGCTCACCGATCCTCTCCGGAACTCTGATACAGTGGTTTAGATGGTACCACATAGTTTTTCTTTCCACCTAGATGGCTGTTGGTGTTGCTAGGACCACCTCGTAGGGACCCTCTTGCCTTGGTTAGTTCCACTTCCTCCGGAACACTCGGATGTAGTCCTGGTCCCCTTGGGATCACCTGACAGGGAACCTCTGATCCTGGCTGTTTCCGTGAGGTTTTCAAACGCAGAGACTTATGGCCTCTGTCTATGATTACACCATTACAACATCTTATTTCCATCTCTCATCACACAACAAACTGACATTCCAGCTGAAGCTGGTGACTTCCTTCACGTCAGCTGAGCTGCTTTAGCTGCCGAGGTCCACTTTCTCCTGCTGGTTGCTAAGAGACTGATAGCATAAGACTTGCAAAGCAACGAAAAACACAACACAACACAGTATTAACAATGTGGTATGTTACGCATAAGTATATTCATGAAAACCAAAGTCTGAGACCATGACGATTCCCACTCTCTCTTCACCTGACTCTATGCCTTCAGGATACTTTTCTGCTGGACTCCACAAAAATAAATGCCCTAAAGAAGCTTCCTCGTGCTTTCGCCCAGTCTTCCCCTTTCCGGCCCCAGGTTCCGAGAGGTGTTCCCCAAGTCATGTCATTTTCACTTTGTTCCCCATCTCCTCCATCTCAACTGATAGGCACGTCACCTGATATGTGAGTGCATATCCCTAATTAACATGATATCCTCATTCATACGATGTATTAACCAATAAATCAGCAAACCCAACTATGATGCTGAAGTAGCTCCCAGACACAACACATCTGCATGTCTACAGTGGAATCTAGTCTCTCTCTCTCTCTCTTTGGCTCCGCTTCCTCTGTCATGGTGTCTTCAAGCTCACCCATTATGCAGCTGGACCTTACTTCTTGTGAGACTTATGCCACCGAAGAGAGACATGACGATCTTTATCTCTGGCTCTTTATGTGCTGCTTTTACCTGAGGACATACACACTGCAACACATGGGTCATTTCCTGACAACATAGATTCTCTTCTTATGTCAAGATTACTAATTCGTGATATATATTTTAAAAAATCAGCCCTATGTAAACATTCTGTCTCAAACACCTCACCTCCTGCTACAGATACATTTACACATAACGATAGCCAAATGATGGTCCCTACAGCAACTACCGTGTCTTTCTGCTTTTAAAAATTAAGAAACACAAAACCTACGAATTGGAATAATATTCAACCTAACAAAACTCAAAGTCATAAGTTGATTAAACATTTACCATAGTGTTCAAAATGATCACTTTTACTCTCACCATAATGTGTAAGTATGTATAATGTTCAATGTACTTAGAATTGTCCCTATATTTTACATCCCTATATTTTACACAGCCAGCTGTCCTTGCTCTCCTATGAGCTATCTCCTGTAATAATATACATCGTCTCGAGAAATAACACCCCTCTATTGCCACAACCTTCATTTATGAGCCCCCCTCAGATCCCCAATGTAGTCACAGTCCATCTAACCCATAACACATCCGTCACTACTCCTAATTTACTACCACAATTAGATACAGTTGAAGTCGGAAGTTTACATACACCTCAGCCAAATACATTTAAACTCAGTTTTTCACAATTCCTGACATTTAATCCTAGTAAAAATTCCCTGTCTTAGGTCAGTTAGGATCACCACCTTATTTAAAGAATGTGAAATGTCAGAATTATAGTAGAGAGAAGGATTTATTTCAGCTTTTATTTCTTTCATCGCATTCCCAGTGGGTCAGAAGTTTACATACACTCAATTAGTATTTGATAGCATTGCCTTTCAAATGGTTTAACTTGGGTCAAATGTTTCGAGTAGCCTTCCACAAGCTTCACACAATAAGTTGTGTGAATTTTGGCCCATTCCTTCTGACAGAGCTGGTGCAACTGAGTCAGGGTTGTTGGCCTCCTTGCTCACACACGCTTTTTCAGTTATGCCCACAAATGTTCTATAGGATTGAGGTCAGGGCTTTGTGATGGCCACTCCAATACCTTGTCTTTGTTGTCCTTAAGCCATTTTGCCACAACTTCGTAAGTATGCTTGGGGTCATTGTACATTTGGAAGACCCATTTGCGACCAAGCTTTAACTTCCTGACTGATGTCTTGAGATGTTGCTTGAATATATCCTCATAATTTTCCTGCCTCATGATGCCA
>NC_088234.1:10227598-10230098 GCF_036934945.1 Oncorhynchus masou masou
GGACCTTTAGGGCACTACATTGGACCAGGACCTTTAGGGCACTACATTGGACCAGGAACCTTTAGGGCACTACATTGGACCAGGACCCCATAGGGCACTACATTGGACCAGGACCTTTAGGGCACTACATTGGACCAGGACATTTAGGGCACTACATTGGACCAGGACCTTTAGGGCACTACATTGGACCAGGACCTTTAGGGCACTACATTGGACCAGGACCCATAGGGCACTACATTGGACCAGGACCTTTAGGGCACTACATTGGACCAGGACCCATAGGGCACTACATTGGACCAGGACCTTTAGGGCACTACATTGGACCAGGACCTTTAGGGCACTACATTGGACCAGGACCTTTAGGGCACTACATTGGACCAGGACCTTTAGGGCACTACATTGGACCAGGACCTTTAGGGCACTACATTGGACCAGGACCCATAGGGCACTACATTGGACCAGGACCTATAGGGCACTACATTGGACCAGGGCCCATAGGGCACTACATTGGACCAGGACCTATAGGGTTCTACATTGGACCAGGGCCCATAGGGCACTACATTGGACCAGAACCTATAGGGTTCTACATTGGACCAGGGCCCATAGGGCACTACATTGGACCAGATCCTATAGGGCACTACATTGGACCAGGACCTATAGGGCACTACATTGGACCAGGGCCCATAGTGCACTACATTGGACCAGGACCTTTAGGGCACCACATTGAAACAGGGCCCATAGGGCACTACATTGGACCAGGGCCCATATGGCACTATATTGGACCAGGACCTATAGGACACTACATTGGACCAGGACCTGTAGGACACTACATTGGACCAGGACCTATAGGGCACTACATTGGACCAGTACCCATTGGGCACTACATTGAACCAGGACCTTTAGGGCACTACATTGGACCAGGACTTTTAGGGCACTACATTGAACCAGGACGTATAGGGCACTACATTGAACCAGGACCTTTAGGGCACTACATTGGACCAGGACCTATAGGGCACTACATTGGACCAGGACCTATAGGGCACTACATTGGACCAGGACGTATAGGACACTACATTGGACCAGGACCTTTAGGGCACTACATTGGACCAGGACCTTTAGGGCACTACATTGGACCAGGACCCATAGGGCACTACATTGGACCAGGACCTTTAGGGCACTACATTGGACCAGGACCTTTAGTGCACTACATTGGACCAGGACCTTTAGGGCACTACATTGGACCAGGACCTTTAGGGCACTACATTGGACCAGGACCTATAGGGCACTACAATGGACCAGGACCTATAGGGCACTACATTGGACCAGGATATTTAGGGCACTACATTGGACCAGGACCTTTAGGGCACTACATTGGACCAGGACCTTTAGGGCACTACATTGGACCAGGACCTTTAGGGCACTACATTGGACCAGGACCTATAGGGCACTACAATGGACCAGGACCTATAGGGCACTACATTGGACCAGGATATTTAGGGCACTACATTGGACCAGGACCTTTAGGGCACTACATTGGACCAGGACCTTTAGGGCACTACATTGGACCAGGACCTTTAGGGCACTACATTGGACCAGGACCCATAGGGCACTACATTGGACCAGGACCTATAGCGCACTACATTGGACCAGGACCTTTAGGGCACTACATTGGACTAGGACCTTTAGGGCACTACATTGGACCAGGATATTTAGGGCACTACATTGGACCAGGACCTTTAGGGCACTACATTGGACCAGGGCCTTTAGGGCACTACATTGGACCAGGACCTTTAGGGCACTACATTAGACCAGGACCTATAGTGCACTACATTGGACCAGGGGCCTTTAGGGCACTACATTGGACCAGGACATTTAGGGCACTACATTAGACCAGGACCTATAGGGCACTACATTGGACCAGGACTTTTAGGGCACTACATTGGACCAGGACCCATAGGGCACTACATTGGACCAGGACTTTTAGGGCACTACATTGGACCAGGACCTATAGGGCACTACATTGGACCAGGACCTATAGGGCACTACATTGGACCAGGACCTTTAGGGCTCTACATTGGACCAGGACCTTTAGGGCACTACATTGGACCAGGACCTTTAGGGCACTACATTGGACCAGGACCTTTAGGGCACTACATTAGACCAGGACCTTTAGGGCACTACATTAGTCCAGGACCTATAGGGCACTACATTGGACCAGGACCCATAGGGCACTACATTGGACCAGGACCTTTAGGGCACTACATTGGACCAGGACCTTTAGGGCACTACATTGGACCAGGACCGATAGGGCACTACATTGGACCAGGACCTTTTGGGCACTACATTGGACCAGGACCTATAGGACACTACATTGAACCAGGACTTTTAGGGCACTGCATTGGACCAGGACCCATAGGGCACTACATTGGACCAGGATATTTAGGGCACTACATTGGACCAGGACCTATAGGGCACTACATTGGACCAGGACCTATAGGGC
>NC_088234.1:10235098-10282598 GCF_036934945.1 Oncorhynchus masou masou
AAGGTTAGGCGTTAACTCTGAATGGTTAAGGTAAGGCTTGGGATAGACTTAAAACAAAAACAACGCTCTATTGCTGGATTTGAACTTGTAACTTTTGGAATCAGAGGCAGATACTTACACCCATCTGCCACAACACACTAGCAAAACCAATACCTACTAGAAGGTAACAGCGCTCACTGTTGCCCCTAGTGGCCGGTTTCCAAAACCAGAACCTATTTGAAGGTAACAGCGCTCACTGTTGCCCCCTAGTGGCCGGTTTCCAAAACCAGAACCTATTGAAGGTACCAGCGCTCACTGTTGCCCCTAGTGGCCGGTTTCCAAAACCAGAACCTACTAGAAGGTAACAGCGCTCACTGTTGCCCCCTAGTGGCCGGTTTCCAAAACCAGAACCTACTAGAAGGTAACAGTGCTCACTGTTGCCCCCTAGTGGCCGGTTTCCAAAACCAGAACCTACTAGAAGGTAACAGTGCTCACTGTTGCCCCTAGTGGCCGGTTTCCACATCATCTCCCGACGTCCTCAGACGGACGTCGAACACTGACTTGTATCACGGCTGACCTGGCTGACTTTTCAGCCTTAACGTCAGTGTATACGTTGGTCTATACACTCTTATCTTATACTAGGGAAGTTGTGTTTCCATGGCTAGGGTTGACTGTGAGGACATGTGAAGAGCAGAATCAGCAACCTCTGCATCATCAATACAGTTGCTTTGTGAGAAACTGTGAAGGTTTACAGGAGCCATTGTTATGTAAATAAGTCACACATACACACACACACACACGCAAACACACGCACATGCACACAGAGAGAGAAACAACAAAGAGACACAAACACACACACAGAGAAATAACAGGCATATTCTTGTCAAATATCTGCCTGTATATTTATTTATTTTAATTTTAATGTATCCTTAGTTTAACTAGACATTTAATTGTTACTTACAACCTCATGCTAATCACATTAGCCTACGTTAGCTCAACCGACCCTCAGGGGACCCACCGATCCTGTAGAGGATTTAAGTAGACAAGTCAGTTACGAACAAATTCTTGTTTACAATGCGTGTGTAAGGTGTTTTGCTTTTTCTTCTCTCTCTCTCTCTGTGTGTGTGTGTGTGTGTGTGTGTGTGTGTGTGTGTGTGTGTGTGTGTGTGTGTGTGTGTGTGTGTGTGTGTGTGTGTGTGTGTGTGTGTGTTCATAGTGAGGAGGTATCCGGAGGTCTCCATGGGTTCAATGGTATGCTGGTGTCTCTGTTGATGGGGGTGTGCAGCTCTGCAGGAGACTGGTACTGGTGGCTGCTCTTGCCTGTCTTTCTGGGGGGAGCTACCAGGTGAGACACACACACACACACACACACACGCACGCACGCACACACACACACACACACACACACACACACACACACACACACACACGAAACAATGTCTTTGTTTTCATTCTCATGTATAAACATATTCAAATATGTCCTTGCAGCACACTATCACAGATTATTGTGCAATAGACACTAATTACATATTCATATATTCACAACTATTTTGTGCGTCTGTATTTTGTGTATATTTCACAATATTTTGTGATAGTATGTGCCCCCCCAGTACCCCCCCCAGTACGTTCCTCTACAGTATGTTGATAGTAACCCCCCCAGTACGTTCCTCTACAGTATGTTGATAGTAAGCCCCCCCCCCAGTACGTTCCTCTACAGTATGTTGATGGTACGCCCCCCCAGTACGCCCCCCCCCCAGTACGTTCCTCTACAGTATGTTGATAGTACGCCCCCCCAGTACGTTCCTCTACAGTATGTTGATAGTACCCCCCAGTACGTTCCTCTACAGTATGTTGATAGTACGCCCCCCAGTACGTTCCTCTACAGTATGTTGATAGTACCCCCCAGTACGTTCCTCTACAGTATGTTGATAGTCCCCCCCCAGTATGTTCCTCTACAGTATGTTGATAGTACCCCCCCAGTACGTTCCTCTACAGTATGTTGATAGCACGCCCCCCAGTACGTTCCTCTACAGTACATTGATGGTACAACCCCCCAGTACGTTCCTCTACAGTATGTTGATAGTAAGCCCCCCCAGTACGTTCCTCTACAGTATGTTGATAGTAAGCCCCCCCCAGTACGTTCCTCTACAGTACATTGATAGTAAGCCCCCCCCCAGTACGTTCCTCTACAGTATGTTGATGGTACGCCCCCCAGTACGCCCCCCCCCAGTACGTTCCTCTACAGTATGTTGATAGCACGCCCCCCCAGTACGTTCCTCTACAGTACATTGATGGTACAACCCCCCAGTAATTTCCTCTACAGTAAGTTGATGGTACGACCCCCCAGTAAGTTCCTCTACAGTAAGTTGATGGTACGACCCCCCAGTACGTTTCTCTACAGTACATTGATGGTACGACCCCCAGTAAGTTCCTCTACAGTAAGTTGATGGTACGACCCCCCAGTACGTTTCTCTACAGTACATTGATGGTACGACCCCCCCAGTAACTTCCTCTACAGTACATTGATGGTACGACCCCCCCAGTAAGTTCCTCTACAGTGGCCTGATAGTCTTTTCTCCCCGCAGTACGCTCCTCTACAGTGGCCTGGCTCCCCTGCTAGATAAGTGGGACCTACCTGTGGCTGTGTTCCCCTTCAACATGGTGATCCTGCTCTACCTGGCCTGTACTGGCTCCTCTAACCCCTACTACCCTCACCACCCTGCCACGCCACTAGGGGAGCTAGAGAGCAATGCTACCCAGCTCAGCCTCACTCAGGTAGGAGAGAGAGGAAGAGAGGAAGGAAGAGGAGTGGGCAAAACGTGGTGCTGAGGGATTAACCAACATGGGCAATATATCACGGCTCAGGGCTGTTCTTAAGCACGACGCAACGCGGAGTGCCTGGATACAGCCCTTAGCCGTAGTATATTGGCCAAATATCACAACCCCCCAAAGTGCCTTATTGCTGTTATAAACTGGTTACCAACGTAATTAGAGCAGTAAAAATAAATGATTTGTCATATCCATGGTGTGCGGTCTGATATACCACGACTGTCAGCCAATCAGCATTCAGGCTCGAAATGCCCAGTTTATGATAAACAAGTAATTGACCGATGTCGGTTCAATTACTTGAATTTCATTTAGTTCTGTTTTTTTTTGTGAGCCCTACGCACCGTTTCTCTAGAGGGAAATCAAATAATTCATGAGGGAAATCAAGTCAAGAACTATGTGGAACGCTGGGCTAAAGGGAGTTGTAGTTTTAATGAAGAAAATATTCAATCTAGTTCACTGCAGAAACGTGGTAATTCTCTACAATGACCATAATCCATTGTGCCACTTACGCCTGCTTCATTAAATTAGATACACACAGATCGCATGAGAGAGGAATGTACACAACACAAGACGAGAGGGACAGAGATAGTTTGTGAAAGTATGCCTTATCTACTTTGAAGAACTAGTCAAATGATTTTGTCAGGCAGCTCTGCAGCTAGTCTACTGTAGCTAAATAGGATGACAACAGACAGTACAGTATGGGGAGCACAGAGATAGCATTAGATGGTCTGGCAGGCTTGGTTGGCTGCTACTACCTGAGCAGAGATGGGATGATGACTTTAAGGAATGAGAAATAACAACTTGGCACTTCTGACAGCAATCTGGTCAAATGGAGTGTACTATAGGAAATAGGGTTCCGTTTGTGACTCAGTCAACAGGTGCCTTCTGGGGACGTATCCCCTGTCAATAGTCTAAAGTGTTTTGCTTTCCTCGTCTCCTCTCCTTCTTTCTTTCTGTTGTCTCCTCTCCTTATTTATTTCCTTGTCTCCTCTCTTTCTTTCTTTTCGTTGTCTCCTCTCCTTCTTTCTTTCCTCGTCTCCTCTTCTTCTTTCTTTCCATTGTCTCCTCTCCTTATTTATTTCCTCGTCTCCTCTCTTTCTTTCTTTCCATTGTCTCCTCTCCTTCTTTCTTTCCTTGTCTCCTCTCCTTCTTTCTTTCTTTCTTTCTTTCTTCCACTCTTTCTTTCTTTCTTTCTTTCCTCGTCTCCTCTCCTTCTTTATTTCTTTCCTCATCTCCTCTCCTTCTTTCTTTCTTTCTTTCTTTCTTCCTCTCTTCCTTTCTTTCTTTCCTCGTCACCCTCTCCTTCTTTCTTTCTTTCTTTCTTTCTTCCTCTCTTTCTTTCTTTCTTTCTTTCCTCGTCTCCTCTCCTTCTTTATTTCCTCGTCTACTCTCTTTCTTTCTTTCTTTCCTCGGGTCCTCTCCTTCTTTATTTCCTCGTCTCCTCTCCTTCTTTTTTCCATTGTCTCCTCTCCTTATTTATTTCCTCGTCTCCTCTCTTTCTTTCTTTTCATTGTCTCCTCTCCTTCTTACTTTCCTTGTCTCCTCTCCTTCTTTCTTTCTTTCTTTCTTCCTCTCTTTCTTTCTTTCTTTCTTTCCTCGTCTCCTCTCCTTCTTTATTTCTTTCCTCGTCTCCTCTCCTTCTTTATTTCCTCGTCTACTCTCTTTCTTTCTTTCTTTCTTTCCTCATCTCCTCTCCTTCTTTCTTTCCTCGTCTCCTCTCCTTCTTTATTTCCTCGTCTCCTCTCCTTCTTTCTTTCCTCATCTCATCTCCTTCTTTCTTTCCTCATCTCATCTCCTTCATCTGCGTTGACCTGTAAAGACAGGCTAGGTGAAAGCATTATGGAAGAAGGACTTTCAGACAGCGAGGTCTTTCAAATCCGTTTAGAAAAGGTTATAGAGATGAACTAGACAGCTAATTCCATAATTCATAATGTGACAGCATTGGCAGCACCAATGAGGGTTAACGTGCTTAAACAGGCTTTGGGTCCTCTATCCAACTCTATGAGACGAGCCACAACAAAGCAAGCTTGTTGGAGAGTTCCTATGTTGCCAGTGATGCATTAGATCACATATAAGCTGGCCTAAGGATATGTTCTTTCCGTATAAGAGTTCTCTGAACAAATCCAAAACGTAGGCTTGAATAGAGATGATTTATTTACATCATGGTGTCCATCCATGTAAGAGTAGTTTCACTACATCTCAAATGCCCCTCATCTTTCTCTGTTCTCTCTCTCTCTCTCTCTCTCTCTCTCTCTCTCTCTCTCTCTCTCTCTCTCTCTCTCTCTCTCTCTCTCTCTCTCACTCTCTCTCACTCTCTCTCACTCTCTCTCAATTCAATTCAATTTCAATTCAAGGGGCTTTATTGGCATGGGAAACATATGTAGTAGATAATATACAAAAGTGAAATAAACAGTAAACATTACACTCACGGAAGTTCCAAAATAATATAGACATTTCAAATGTCATATGTCTATATACAGTGTTGTAACGATGTGCAAATAGTGCAAATGGTTCAAAATAAATAAGCATAAATATGGGTTACACAGCCTGCCTGCCTCTCTCTCTCGCCCGTCTTTCTCTCTCTCGCCCCCTCTTTTCTTCTCTTGCCCCCTCTTTCTTTCTCTCGCCCCCTCTATTCTTCTCTTGCCAACTTCCCTTCCTTTGATCTCATCTCTCTTTTATTCAAATTCCAGTCCTCTCTCTTCCTCTCCGTCACCAACTAGGCTACATCTCCTCAGTTCTCTCTCTCTCTCCCCTGAGCTTATTCTTATTATACACACACACACACACACTCTCACACATGAAGAGAGAGAGAGAGAGAGAGAGAGAGAGAGAGAGAGAGAGAGATAACCACAGGTACCTGGGAACCTACGTTGCTCTGTCATTGATTTACATTGGGACAGAGATAGAGATAGACAGAGAGAGAGAGAAACAGAGACAAATACAGAGAGAAACAGAGACAAAGACAGACAGAAAGAGAGAGAGAGAGGGATGAGAGATGAGAGAGAGAGGGATGAGAGATGAGAGGGATGAGAGATGAGAGACGAGAGAGAGGGATGAGAGATGAGAGAGAGAAGGATGAGAGAGAGAGAGGGATGATAGATGTGAGAGAGAGAGAGGGATGAGAGACGAGAGAGAGGGATGAGAGATGAGAGAGAGATGATAGATGAGAGAGAGAGAGGGATGAGAGATGAGAGATGAGAGAGAGAGGGGTGAGAGATGAGAGACGAGAGAGAGAGGGATGAGAGATGAGAGAGAGAGGGGTGAGAGATGAGAGACGAGAGGGGTGAGAGATGGGAGATGAGAGAGAGAGGGATGAGAGATGAGAGAGAGAGAGAGGTGAGAGATGAGAGACGAGAGAGAGAGGGATGAGAGATGAGAGAGAGAGGGGTGAGAGATGAGAGACGAGAGAGAGAGGGATGAGAGATGAGAGATGAGAGAGAGAGGGATGAGAGATGAGAGAGAGAGAGGATGAGGGATGAGAGACGATAGAGAGAGGGATGAGAGATGAGCGAGAGAGAGGGGTAAGAGATGAGAGACGAGAGAGAGAGGGATGAGAGATGAGAGAGAGAGAGGGTGAGAGATGAGAGACGAGAGAGAGAGGGATGAGAGATGAGAGAGAGAGAGGGGTGAGAGATGAGAGACGAGAGAGAGGGATGAGAGATGAGAGAGGGAGAGAGGGATGAGAGATGAGCAAGAGAGGGGGATGAGAGATGAGAGACGAGAGAGAGAGGGATGAGAGATGAGAGAGGGAGAAGGGTGAGAGATGAGAGACGAGAGAGAGAGGGATGAGAGATGAGAGATGAGAGAGAGAGAGGGGGAGAGAGATGAGAGACGAGAGAGAGAGGGATGAGAGATGAGAGAGAGAGAGAGGTATGAGGGATGAGAGACGAGAGAGAGAGGGATGAGAGATGAGAGAGAGAGAGAGGTATGAGAGATGAGAGACGAGAGAGAGAGGGATGAGAGAGAGGGGTGAGAGATGAGAGACAAGAGAGAGAGGGATGAGAGATGAGAGAGAGAGGGGTGAGAGATGAGAGATGAGAGAGAGAGAGAGGGGTGAGAGATGAGAGACGAGAGAGAGAGGGATGAGAGATGAGAGAGGGATGAGATATGAGAGAGAGAGAGAGAGGGGTGAGAGATGAGAGACGAGAGAGGGGATGAGAGATGAGAGAGGATGAGATATGAGAGAGAGAGGGTGAGAGATGAGAGACGAGAGACGAGAGAGAGAGATGAGAGATGAGAGAGAGAGGGGTGAGAGATGAGAGACGAGAGAGAGGGATGAGAGATGAGAGAGAGAGGTGAGAGATGAGACGAGAGAGAGAGGGATGAGAGATGAGAGAGAGAGAGGGGTGAGAGATGAGAGACGAGAGAGAGGGATGAGAGATGAGAGAGGGAGAGAGAGAGAGGGGTGAGAGATGAGCGAGAGAGAGAGGGGTAAGAGATGAGAGACGAGAGAGAGAGGGATGAGAGATGAGAGAGAGAGAGGGGTGAGAGATGAGAGACGAGAGAGAGAGGGATGAGAGATGAGAGAGAGAGAGGGGTGAGAGATGAGAGACGAGAGAGAGGGATGAGAGATGAGAGAGGGAGAGAGGGATGAGAGATGAGCGAGAGAGGGGATGAGAGATGAGAGACGAGAGAGAGAGGGATGAGAGATGAGAGAGGGAGAAGGGTGAGAGATGAGAGACGAGAGAGAGAGGGATGAGAGATGAGAGAGAGAGAGAGAGAGGGGTGAGAGAGATGAGAGACGAGAGAGAGAGGGATGAGAGATGAGAGAGAGAGAGGTATGAGGGATGAGAGACGAGAGAGAGAGGGATGAGAGATGAGAGAGAGAGAGAGAGGTATGAGAGATGAGAGAGAGAGAGAGAGGGATGAGAGAGAGGGGTGAGAGATGAGAGACAAGAGAGAGAGGGATGAGAGATGAGAGAGAGGGGGGGTGAGAGATGAGAGATGAGAGAGAGAGAGAGGGGTGAGAGATGAGAGACGAGAGAGAGAGGGATGAGAGATGAGAGAGGGATGAGATATGAGAGAGAGAGAGAGAGGGGTGAGAGATGAGAGACGAGAGAGAGGGATGAGAGATGAGAGAGGGATGAGATATGAGAGAGAGAGAGGGGTGAGAGATGAGAGACGAGAGACGAGAGAGAGAGGGATGAGAGATGAGAGAGAGAGGGGTGAGAGATGAGAGACAAGAGAGAGAGGGATGAGAGATGAGAGACGAGAGGGGTGAGAGATGAGAGATGAGAGAGAGAGGGGTGAGAGATGAGAGACGAGAGAGAGAGGGATGAGAGACGAGAGAGAGAGGGATGAGAGATGAGAGAGAGAGAGGGGTGAGAGATGAGAGACGAGAGAGAGAGGGATGAGAGATGAGAGAGAGAGAGGGGTGAGAGATGAGAGACGAGAGAGAGAGGGATGAGAGATGAGAGAAAGAGAGGGGTGAGAGATGAGAGACGAGAGAGAGGGATGAGAGATGAGAGACGAGAGTGAGATGAGAGACGAGAGAGAGTGAGATGAGAGATGAGAGAGATGAGAGAGAGAGAGGGATGAGAGATGAGAGAGAGAGGGGTGAGAGATGAGAGAGAGAGGGATGAGAGATGAGAGAGAGAGAGAGGGATGAGAGATGAAAGACGAGAGAGAGGGGTGAGAGATGAGAGAGAGAGGGGTGAGAGATTAGAGATGAGAGAGAGTGAGATGAGAGATGAGAGAGAGAGAGGAGTGAGAGACGAGAGAGAGGGATGAGAGATGAGAGACAAGAGAGAGAGGGATGAGAGACGAGAGAGAGTGAGATGGGAGAGGTAGAGAGAGACAGAGAGAGAACTGTGCCAGCCTGCAGCAGTGATATCATTATGATCCTGTAAGTAAAGATACATCCCAGCAACAAGCAGGTGCATTTATCCCGTCACCATGGAAACCACTCACATCTCGCTATTGGGGTGTTTGTATGGGTGGTGGTGATGGGTGTGGAAATTCACTGGCATGTCCTTGGCACCAGCAATAGAACACAGAGACTGCATTCCAAATGGTGCCGTATTCCCTATATAGTGCACTACTTACAGAATGGACCCTGGTCAAAAGCAGTGCACTTCATAGGGAATAGGGTGCCCTGTTGGGAAACGGACACATTATATGTGTGTGCATCTGTTTTTAAGAGTGTGTGTGTGTGTGTGTGTTCGTGTGTGTAATTCCCTGTAGCTCCTGCAGGGGGTGCCGTTGGGTGTTGGCCAAATCTATGCCTGTGAGGACCTGGGCCCCTCTGTGTTGATCCTGGGAGCGACGCTGCTCTACTCACCTCTACTGGGCTCGCACGCCCTACTGGGCTCTGGGGCTGGCACACTCGCAGGTGAGCGGGATAACGTAGCTGTGCTGTCTGTCTCCATGCTGTTCATTCAGAGACAGGAGGTTTGATAAAGATAAAAGAAACAGTTAAAACCAACTGTCATGCTGACACACTGTGGAGTAGACTATCTCTATCTCTCTCTTTCTCTTTCTCTCTCTTATGATTAATAAGCTCCTCAGAAGGAGGGTGAGGTAGAGAGAAAGAGAGAGAGGCAACTGGACCTTTTTTGGAACACCATTATTTTTGTCTTACTGAGATTTACTGTCAAGGCCCAGGGCCCAGGTCTGTGCAGAAGATCTAGGTGCTGCTGTAGGCACTCATTGGTTAGGGACGGAAGCTCCAGATCATCAAAAAACAGTAGAAATTTGATTTAAGATTCTAGTAGGGTGAGGCCGGGTGCTGCAGACTGTTCTAGTGCCCTCGCCAATTCGTTGATATGTATGTTGAAGAGGGTGGGGCTTAAGCTGCATCCCTGTCTCCCTCCACGGCCCGTGGAAAAAAAAGTGTGCGTATTTTGCCAATTTTAACCCCACACTTGTTGTTTGTGTACATGGATTTGATAAAGTTGTATGTTTTTCCCCCAACACCACGTTCCATCCATTTGTATAGCAGACCCCTTATTGCCAAATTGAGTCAAAAGCTTATTTGTACTCAACATAGCATGAGAAGACGTTGTCTTTGATTTCTTTCTTTATTTTTTTGTCAGTTAATGTAATGTGGTCTGTAATGTAATGTACGTAGCAAATTTCTGAGAAGGGGAACAGGAAATGTCAGTTAATGTGTGCAGGGTGAATACGTGGTCTGTAATGTAATGGACGTAATGTATTATTATCTATTTATTTCTGCAAAGTGGGGGGGGGAGGAAATAGGGATGTCATGGGGTGGAGGTAGTTCAGCTGGGGAGAGGGGTAGTTCAGCATAGGGGGGAGGGGGGGGAGGGGGTAGTTCAGCTGGGGGGGAGGGGGGTAATTCAGCTGGGGGGAGGGGGGAAATAGTTCAGCTGGGAGGGTGTCAGTTCAGCAAAGGGGGAAGGAGGGGTCATAGTAGTGTCATAGCAAAGGGGGAGGGGGGAAATAGGAATGTCATAGCAAAGTAGTAGGAATCAGCAAAGGGGAAGGAGGGGGGGGTAGTGTCAGCTGGGGGGAGGGGGAGGAAGTTCAGCTGGGGGGAGGGGGGAAATAGTTCAGCTGGGGGAGGGGGGGAAATTGTCAGCTGGGGGGAGGGGGGCAAAGTAGTGTCAGCTGGGAGAAGGTAGTTCATACTGTGGAGAAGGGGGGAGGAAATAGTTCAGCTGGGGGGAGGGGGTAGTTCAGCAAAGGGGAAGGGGGGAAATAGTTCAGCAAAGGGGGGAGGGGGGAAATAGGAATAGTTCAGCTGGGAGGGGAGTAGTGTCAGCTGGGGAAGGAGGGGGGAAATAGGAATGTCAGCAAAGTGGAGAAGGAGGGGAAATAGGAATGTCATCAAAGTGGAGAAGGAGGGGAGGAAATAGGAATGTCTGGGGGGAAGGGGGGGAAATAGGAATGTCAGTGGAGAAGGAGGGGAGGAAATAGGAATGTCATAGCAAAGGGGGAGGGGGGAAATAGTTCATAGCAAAGTGGAGAAGGAGGGGAGGAAATAGTGTCAGCAAAGTGGAGGGAGGGGAGGAAATAATGTCATAGGTGGAGAAGGAGGGGAGGAAATTCAGCTGGGGGGAGGGGAGGGGTCATAGCAAAGTGGAGAAGGAGGGGAGGAAATAGGAATGTCATAGCTGGGGGGAGGGGGGAAATAGGAATGTCATAGCAAAGTGGAGAAGGAGGGGAGGAAATAGGAATGTCATAGCAAAGTGGAGAAGGAGGGGAGGAAATAGGAATGTCATAGCAAAGTGGAGAAGGAGGGGAGGAAATAGGAATGTCATAGCAAAGTGGAGAAGGAGGGGAGGAAATAGTTCAGCAAAGTGGAGAAGGAGGGGAGGAAATAGGAATGTCATAGGGGAGAAGGAGGGGAGGAAATAGGAATGTCATAGCAAAGTGGAGAAGGAGGGGAGGAAATAGTGTCAGCAAAGTGGAGAAGGAGGGGAGGAAATAGGAATGTCATAGCAAAGTGGAGAAGGAGGGGAGGAAATAGGAATGTCATAGCAAAGTAGAAGGAGGGGAGGAAATCTCAAAGTTCATACAGAGAAGTTGTCATAGCAAAGTGGAGAAGGAGGGGAGGAAATAGGAATGTCATAGCAAAGTGGAGAAGGAGGGGAGGAAATAGGAATGTCATAGCAAAGTGGAGAAGGAGGGGAGGAAATAGGAATGTCATGAAAGTGGAGAAGGAGGGGAGGAAATAGGAATGTCATGAAATGGAGAAGGAGGGGAGGAAATAGGAATGTCATAGCAAAGTGGAGAAGGAGGGGAGGAAATGGGAATGTCATAGCAAAGTGGAGAAGGAGGGGAGGAAATTGTCATACAGTGGAGAAGGAGGGGGAGGAAATAGGAATGTCATAGCAAAGTGGAGAAGGAGGGGAGGAAATAGGAATGTCATAGCAAAGTGGAGAAGGAGGGGAGGAAATAGGAATGTCATAGCAAAGTGGAGAAGGAGGGGAGGAAATAGGAATGTCATAGCAATGGAGAAGGAGGGGAGGAAATAGGAATGTCATAGTGGAGAAGGAGGGGAGGAAATAGGAATGTCATAGCAAAGTGGAGAAGGAGGGGAGGAAATAGGAATGTCATATGGAGAAGGAGGGGAGGAAATAGGAATGTCATAGCAAAGTGGAGAAGGAGGGGAGGAAATAGGAATGTCATAGCAAAGTGGAGAAGGAGGGGAGGAAATAGGAATGTCATAGCAAAGTGGAGAAGGAGGGGAGGAAATAGGAATGTCATAGCAAAGTGGAGAAGGAGGGGAGGAAATAGGAATGTCATAGCAAAGTGGAGAAGGAGGGGAGGAAATAGGAATGTCATAGCAAAGTGGAGAAGGAGGGGAGGAAATAGCAGGGAATAGCAAAGTCATAGCAAAGTGGAGAAGGAGGGGAGGAAATAGAATGTCATAGCAAAGTGGAGAAGGAGGGGAGGAAATAGGAATGTCATAGAAATAGAAGGAAGGAAATAGTCATAGCAAAGTGGAGAAGGAGGGGAGGAAATAGGAATGTCATAGCAAAGTGGAGAAGGAGGGGAGGAAATAGGAATGTCAAAAAGTGGAGAAGGAGGGAGGAAATAGGAATGTCATAGCAAAGTGGAGAAGGAGGGGAGGAAATAGGAATGTCATAGCAAAGTGGAGAAGGAGGGGAGGAAATAGGAATGTCATAGCAAAGTGGAGAAGGTGGAGAAGGAGGGGAGGAAATAGGAATGTCATAGCAAAGTGGAGAAGGAGGGGAGGAAATAGGAATGTCATAGCAAAAAGTGGAGAAGGAGGGGAGGAAATAGGAATGTCATAGCAAAGTGGAGAAGGAGGGGAGGAATGTCATAAAAGTGGAGAAGGAATGTGTCATAGCAAAGTGGAGAAGGAGGGGGAGGAAATAGGAATGTCATAGCAAAGTGGAGAAGGAGGGGAGGAAATAGGAATGTCATAGCAAAGTGGGAGAAGGAATGTCATAGGGGAGGAAATAGGAATGTCATAGCAAAGTGGAGAAGGAGGGGAGGAAATAGGAATGTCATAGCAAAGAAGGAGGGGAGGAAATGGAGAAGGTGGAGGGGGGGAGGAAATAGGAATGTCATAGCAAAGTGGAGAAGGAGGGGAGGAAATAGGAATGTCATAGAAAGTGGAGAAGGAAGGAAATAGTGTCATAGCAAAGTGGAGAAGGAGGGGAGGAAATAGGAATGTCAATGAAGGAGGGGAGGAAATAGGAATGTCATAGCAAAGTGGAGAAGGAGGGGAGGAAATAGGAATGTCATAGCAAAGTGGAGAAGGAGGGAGGAAATAGGAATGTCATAGCAAAGTGGAGAAGGAGGGGAGGAAATAGGAATGTCATAGCAAAGTGGAGAAGGAGGGGAGGAAATAGGAATGTCATAGCAAAGTGGAGAAGGAGGGGAGGAAATAGGAATGTCATAGCAAAGTGGAGAAGGAGGGGAGGAAATAGGAATGTCATAGCAAAGTGGAGAAGGAGGGGAGGAAATAGGAATGTCATGGAGAAGGAGGGGAGGAAATAGGAATGTCATAGCAAAGTGGAGAAGGAGGGGAGGAAATAGGAATGTCATAGCAAAGTGCTGTGAGTACGTATATAAATTCGATATTTTTGTATTTCATTTTCAATTAAATAGCAAAAATAAATAAAAACATGTTGTCACTTTGTCATCGTGGGGTGAGAAAAAGTATATATTTAATCCATTCTTAATGCAACATAACAAAATGTGATATAAGTCAAGGGATGGGAATAGCTTCTGAAGGCACTGTAGCCCCCAAAACATTGATCCGGCCAAACCGCTCAGTTCTGCCTCCAGACTTATGACAATTAACATCAACCTGCGTCTGGTCACTGAATCAAGTCTCTTCATCTGCCACCTACAGTGCTTGCGATATTCACCAGTATTCACCCCCCTTGGCATTTTTCCAATTTTGTCGCCTTACAACATGGAACTAAAAATAGATTTTTTGGAGGGGGGGGGTTGTAAAATTTGATCTACACAACATGCATACCTCTTTGAAGATGCTAAATATTTTTTATTGTAAAACAAACCAGAAATAAGACAAAAAAGCAGAAACCTTGAGTGTGCATAACTATTCACCCCCCAAAGTCAATACTTTTTAGAGCCACCTTTTGCAGCAATTACAGCTGCAAGAGTCTTGGGGCATGTCCCTTTAAGCTTGGCACATCTAGCCACTTGGATTTTTGCCCATTCTTCAAGGCAAAACTGCTCCAGCTCCTTCAAATTGGATGAGTTCCACTGGTGTATAGCAATCTTTAAGTCATACCACAGATTCTCAATTGGATTGAGGTCTGGGCTTTGACTAGGCCATTCGATGACATTTAGATGTTTCCCCTTAAACCACTCGAGTGTTTCTTTAGCAGTATGCTGAGGGTCATTGTCCTGCTGGATGGTGAACCTCCGTCCCAGTCTCAAATCTCTGGAGGACTGAAACAGGTTTCCCTCAAGAATTTCCTGTATTAAGCTCCATCCATCATTCCTTCTATTCTGACCAGTCTCCCAGTCCCTGCCGATGAAAAAACCTCCCCACTGCATAATGATTTACTGTGGGGATGGTAATCTCTGGGTGATGAGAGGTATTGGGTTTGCGCCAGACATAGCGTTCTCCTTTTGAGCCAAAAATCTAAATTTTAGTCTCATCTGACCAGAGTACTTTCTTCCATATGTTTGGGGAGTCTCCCATATGCCTTCTGGCGAACACCAAACATGTTTGCAAATTTTTGTCTGTGAGCAATGGCTTTTTTTTTCTGGCCACTTCTCCGTAAAGCCCAGATCTATGGAGTGTACGTCTTAAAGTGGTCTTAAAGTGGTCCTATGGACAGATACTGTCTGTCTGGTTACTTTGTTAGATATAAATAAGTCTGGATGATAGTATTGATTTGTCTGGGAGCTCTGTTGGTCTGTGTGTGTGTGTGTGTGTGTGTGTGTGTGTGTGTGTGTGTGTGTGTGTGTGTGTGTGTGTGTGTGTGTGTGTGTGTGTGTGTGTGTGTGTGTGTGTGTGTGTGTGTGTGTGTGTGTGTGTGTGTGCGTGTGTGTGTGTGTGTGTGTGTGTGTGTGTGTGTCGGGAAACGCCATTGCGTCATTGGATATCCGTAACCTACATCGATTATTTTTCCTACACTCAATCTCTGAGGTTACCATGGTTACGACCCTGAATATACATGTGTGTGTGTCTGTCTGCGTATCTGTGTGTGTGCTCATACTTATACATTTGTGTGTGCGTGTGTAGTCTATTTTATCTTTCAGTGATAAGTTATCTCCATTTCACGCCCTCTCTCTCTACAACGCATTTTTTAAGTATTCAGACCCCTTCCCCTTTTTCCACATTTTGTTACGTTACAGCCTTGTTCTAAAATGGATTCAATAATTTTTTTCCTCATCAATCTACACACAATATCCCATAATGACATCACAATACCCCATAGTGACATCACAATAACCCATAATGACAAAAGGTTTTAAGATTTTCTTATTAGATTATTATAAACAAATAACAAAAATACCTTATTTACATAAGTATTCACCCCCTTTGCTCTCAGACTCCAAATTGAGCTCAGGTGAATCCTGTTTCCATTCATCATCCTTGAGATGTTTCTACAACTTGATTGGAGTCCACCTGTGGTAAATTCAATTGATTGGACATGATTTGGAAAGGCACACACCTGTCTATATGAGGTCTCAAAGTTGACAGTGCATGTCAGAGCAAAAACCAAGCCATGAGTTCGAATGAATTGTCTGTAGAGCTCAGAGATTGTGTCGAGGCACAGATCTGCGGAAGGGTATCAAACCAATTCTGAAGCATTAAAGATCCCCAAGAACACAGTGGCCTCCATCATTCTTAAATGGAAGAAGTGTGGGACCACCAAGACTCTTCCTAGAGCTGGCCGCCCTGCCAAACAGAGCAATCGGAGGAGAAGGGCCTTGGTCAGGGAGGTGACCAACAACCCAATGGTCACTCTGACAGAACTCTAGAGTTCCTCTGTGGAGATAAGAGAACCTTCCAGAAAGACAACCATCTCTGCAGCACTCCACCAATCAGGCCTTTATGGTAGAGTGGCCAGACGGAAGCCACTCCTCAATAAAAGGCACATGACAGCCTGCTTGGAGTTTGCCAAAAGGCACGTAAAGGACTCTGACCATGGGAAACAAGATTCTCTGGTCTGATGAAACCAAGATTGAACTCTTTGGCCTGAATGTCAAGCGTCACGTCTGGAGTACACTTGGCACCATCCCTACGGTGAAGCATGGTGGTGGCACCATCCCTAGGGTGAAGCATGGTGGTGGAAGCATCATGTTGTGGAGATGTTTTTCAGCGGCAGGGACTGGGAGACTCGCCAGGATCAAGGCAACGATGAATGGGGCAAATTACAAAGAGATCCGTGATGAAAACCTGCTCCAGAGTGCTCAGGACCTCAGACTGGGCGAAGGTTCACCTTCCAACAGGACAACGACCCTAAGCACACAGCCAAGACAACACAGGAGTGGGTTCAGGACAAGAGTCTGTAATACCTACATGTTTCAAGCAGATCACCATAGTCTATGTGCCCAAGAAAGTGAAGGTTACCTGCCTAAATGGTAGCTATGAAGTGCTTTGAAAAGCTGGTCATGGCTCACATCAACACCATCATCCCAGAAACCTTAGACCCACTCCAATTCACATACTGCCCCAACAGATCCACAGATGAAGTCATCTCTATTGCACTCCACACTGCCCTTTCCCACCTGGACAAAAGGAACACCTATGTGAGAATACTGTTTATTGAATACAGCTCAGAGTTCAACACCATAGTGTCCTCAAAGCTCATCACTAAGCTAAGGACTCTGGGAGTGAACACCTCCCGCTGTAACTGGATCCTGGACTTCCTGATGGGCCGCCCCCAGGTGGTGAGGGTAGGTAACAACACATCTGCCACGCTGATCCTCAACACAGGGGCCCCTCAGGGGTACGTGCTCAGTCCCCTCCTCACCCATGCAGGACCTATATAATAGGCAGTCAGAGGAAGGCCCACAAAAGTGTCAAAGACTTCTGTCACCCAAGTCACTGTTCTCTCTGCTACATCAAGGCAAGCGGTACCGGAGAGCCAAGTCTGGGTCCAAGAGGCTCCTCAACAGGTCATAAGACTGCTGTACAGTTCATCAAATGGCCACCCAGGCTATTTACATTGACCCCCCTCTGTGTATTATCTGTGAATAGTCACTTTACCCCTACCTACATTTACAAATCGACTACTCACCTGTCCCCCCGAACATTACTGTTCTTTTATTGTCTTCATTTTTGTTGTATTTTTTTACTTTAGTTTATTTAGTAAATATTTTCTAAACTCTATTTCTTCAAATGCATTGTTGGTTAAGGGCTTGTAAAGTAATTATTTCACTGTAAGGTCTACCCCCTATTCGGCGCATGTGACAAATACCATTTGATATGATTTCATTTGATTTACTGAGATGGGAGAACCGGCCAGAAGGACAACAGTCTCTACAGGACTTCGTCAATCTGGGCTTTATGGGAGACAGATGGAAGCCTCTCCTGAGTAAAGACATGACTGCATGTGCCTGGACTTGACAAAATGGCACCTGAGTTTCAAACACGTAACTCTTTGACCAATTACAGTGTGGTGGGTTAGTTATTGACATCCATTCAAATATACTGTTACTAAGGAAATAGCTAACATGGAGAAAGAAAGATGGAGGGAGGGGGAATGAAAGGGAGAGGGAGAGACAGATAGATATGAAACCCGGGGAGGGAGATAGGGAGTGAGAGGGAGAGACAGTACAAAGGGAAGACAAGAAAATGGAGAGGAAGAAAGAGAGGGAGGGAGGGGGAACGAAGGAGAGAGGGAGAGATAATATTCCAGCAAACGTGAGTATCTATCTCCCCCTCCTGGACACGTCTGGTCTCTCAGTGCCTGTGTGACTCATATCTGACAGAATAACACTGTGTGTGTCTACAGGTCTGTCGGTGTCAGTGCGTCACGGGGCCCTGTACTCCGGGCTGTCAGGGTTTAATGGAGCTCTGGGTTGTATGGCCGTGGGAGGACTGTTCTTTACCTTCAACTGGAGGACACACCTCTTCTCTATCGCCAGTGGTGAGACATTCTTCTCCTCTTCTTTCCCCCTCTCCATCCCTCTCTCCTCTCCTCATCCCTCTCTCCTCTCCATCCCTCTCTCTCCTCTCCTCTCCTCATCCCTCTCTCCTCTCCATTCCTCTCTCCTCTCCATCCCTCTCTCCTCTCCTCATCCCTCTCTCCTCTTCATCACTCTCTCCTTTCCTCACCCTCTCTCCTCTCCATCCTTCTCTCCTCTCCTCTCCTCATTTCTCTTTCCTCTCCTCATCCCTCTCTTCTCTCCATCCCTCTCTCATTTCCTCATCCCCCACGCCTCACCTCATCCGTCATCCATCCCCATCCTCTCCTTCCCTTTCTCCTCTCCATCCTCTCCTCTCCTCATCCCCCCCTCTCCTCTCCTTTCCTCTCTCCTCTCCTCTCTCTATCCCCTCTCTCCTCTCCTCTCCCCTCCCCATCCCCCTCTCTCCTCTCTCCATCCCCCTCTCTCCATCCCCCTCTCTCCTCTCCTCTCCCCTCTCCATCCCCCTCTCTCCTCTCCTCTCTCCATCCCCCTCTCTCCTCTCCCTCTCCCCTCTCCATCCCCCTCTCTCCTCTCTCCATCCCCCTCTCTCCATCCCCCTCTCTCCCTCTCCTCCCCCTCTCCATCCCCCTCTCTCCCTCCCCTCTCTCCATCCCCCTCTCCTCTCCTCTCTCTATCCCCCTCTCTCCTCTCTCCTCTCCCCTCCCCATCCCCCCTCTCCTCTCTCCATCCCCCTCTCCTCTCCCCCTCTCCATCCCCCTCTCTCCTCTCTCTATCCCCCCTCCATCCCCCTCTCTCCTCTCTCCATCCCCCTCTCTCCATCCCCCTCTCTCCATCCCCCTCTCTCCCTCTCTATCCCCCTCTCTCCTCTCCTCTCCTCTCCCCTCTCCATCCCCCTCTCTCCTCTCTCCATCCCCCTCTCTCCATCCCCCTCTCTCCATCCCCCTCTCTCCATCCCCCTCTCTCCATCCCCCTCCCTCTCTCCATCCCCCTCTCTCCTCCCTCCCCTCTCTCCTCTCCCTCTCCATCCCCTCCATCTCTCCTCTCTCCATCCCCCTCTCTCCATCCCCCTCTCTCCATCCCCCTCTCTCCTCTCTCCATCCCCCTCTCTCCATCCCCCTCTCTCCTCTCTCCATCCCCCTCTCTCCTCTTCTCTCCTCTCTCCATCCCCCTCTCTCCATCCCCCTCTCTCCATCCCTCTCCAGTGAATACATCTGATCCTGTAAATGGGTAATCAGGAAGTCATTGTGTACCTTCATTGAATTTCATAGTTTTTGCAGAGGTCCCACACACACACACACACACACACACACACACACACACACACACACACACACACACACACACACACACACACACACACACACACACACACACACACACACACACACACACAGAGAGAGAATGTAGCGGTGAGAAGATTGTTCCTGATAGGGGTTGTAGTAAAGAGATAATCTACTCACAGCCTCGTCCAGAAGCTGGGTTTGAGTCCTCAATGGCACACTATTCCTTGAACAGAGCACGATGTAGTGAATAAGGTATACAACACTATGTAGGGAATAAGGTATACGACACTATGTAGGGAATAAGGTATTCAACACTATGTAGGGAATAAGGTATTCAACACTATGTAGGGAATAAGGTATTCAACACTATGTAGGGAATAAGGTATTCAACACTATGTAGGGAATAAGGTATTCAACACTATGTAGGGAATAAGGTATTCAACACTATGTAGGGAATAAGGTAATATGTAGGGAATAAGGTATTCAACACTATGTAGGGAATAAGGTATTCAACACTATGTAGGGAATAAGGTATTCAACACTATGTAGGGAATAAGGTATTCAACACTATGTAGGGAATAAGGTATTCAACACTATGTAGGGAATAAGGTATTCAACACTATGTAGGGAATAAGGTATTCAACACTATGTAGTGAATAAGGTATACAACACTATGTAGGGAATAAGGTATACAACACTATGTAGGGAATAAGGTATACAACACTATGTAGGGAATAAGGTATACAACACTATGTAGGGAATAAGGTATTCAACACTATGTAGTGAATAAGGTATACAACACTATGTAGTGAATAAGGTATTCAACACTATGTAGGGAATAAGGTTGCCATCATCAACATCAAAGGACAGCAGTGTGTGTGTGTGTGTGTGTGTGTGTGTGTGTGTGTGTGTGTGTGTGTGTGTGTGTGTGTGTGTAGGATGGTAGATTAACTATCTTCTCGGCCCTACAGCTTTTCTTTCTGCGTATGCTGACATCGCCCTGAGTAATCTACTGGGAACGGTGAGCCCTCAGACATACACACTATAACTCCTACAGCACTGTTTTCCTCTTAAGAGTATATGATTCCTACTTCCTCAATTTTTCCTCACTCTCCCTCTCTCTCTTTCTTTCTCTCTCACTCTCTCCCCCTCTTTCCTCACCCCCTCCTCCTCTCTCTCTCTCTCTCTCTCCCCCTTTTTCCTCACCCCTCCCCCTCTCTCTCTCTCTCTCTCCTCTCTCTCATCTCTCTCTCTCTTTCTTTCTCTCTCTCTTTCCTCACCCCCTCCTCCTCTCTCTTTCCTTCCCCCCTCTCCCTACACCACCCATCTCTCTCTCCACTTCCCCAACCCACCTTTTCCTCTCTCTCCTACCCCCCCCCCCCCCCTCCAGGTGGGCCTCCCAGCATGCAGTTGGGCGGCGACTCTGACCGCCACTCTGATGCTGCTGCTGACAGGGCGGAGCCTGTCTGCGTACCGCATCCCTACTGGTCGAGTCATGGCTCCGGAACAGAACATCCGCTGTCATAGCCAATGGGCTGCCAGAGAGACCACCGACAGCACTGACGTATAGACACATACACACAACTGCCTGAACCCATAAAATGTCCATATCAATATTGTCCACATGATGGCGCTCTGAGTCTGGCAGGTGTAAGCGAGTTTTCCGCTCGGTAGCCTTCAGATCGAAGATCAGGTTCCCCTCCCCTGATCCTAACCTTAACCATTAGAATGAAACAATATGCAAAACTGACCTAGGATCAGCATCTAGGAGCAACGTCACCCGACACTGAACCACAGGGACAAGCACATACAGAAAGGAGGAGATGTACATAGCCTTTCTGGCTTCACTGGGCCTATGAAGGGACCGATTGAAGTCAATGTCTTTGACTCAGTGTTGTAGGCTACAATAGGCTACGTGCTGATTAAAAATCACTTTCTGTGTCTCTGTCTGTCATTGTAGCCTGTGAAGGCCTGCTACTACGCTTGTCAAATAAACAATGTTTCCACTTTCCCCCCAAAGAATGTGAACCTTGAAACACGGAAGCCTGGCCCGCATACCTGAGGAAAACACTTCTCCAGGTGAGGGCAAAGGTCAGGGACTGGTTTCAAGTGTAGTCGACTACATCGGTGGTCGAGGAGTAGTTGTTATCGGGGGTTAACTGCCTTTCTCAAGGGCAGAAGAAGCACATTTTAACACCTTTGTCGGCTCAGGGATTCTAACAAACAACCTTTCTCTTACTCTTACAATTTTGACAGTTGCGTCCACATGATTTATGGCTCCTTTTCTCAAGACTCTCAAACAAACAAAAAAAAACAAAACACACAACATGCCAAACGTCACACATCTCTTGCAAAAACCAAACACTTCATTCAAAACTATTTTAACTCTTCACAAAATTGTGTTTTTTTTTTTTTTTTGTCTCCTATTTGGGTTTGGCCACAGAGCCTCAACAACATCACAGGCGATGTTCTCTCTGGCTAAACAGGGGCGGGGGGGGGGGGGGTCTGGAGTGGCGTATTCAGCCCTGGCACGCCCCCTTGTCTATGTCACCACAGGCCTCCTCCTTATCTTCGTCCCCCTCTGACTCTCACTCCTCTTCCTCTAACTCTCTCTCCTTTAATTGGCCTCCATTGTTGTCAGAACAAAAAAAAGCCAAGCTGAAGCCTATTTATAGTACTAAAGCTCTGATTTCTAAGAAATCAGCTATAAGTGTTTTCACACGGCAGCACTGTGGTCATAGGTACATTTTGAATGGCAGTTTTTTTTCTCCAAAAACGAAACACAAGATCTGTTACTTTTGAATGATGCGTCTAATGTAGAGAACAGTGTTTAGTAAGAAGTGTGTTTTACAATTTGCAAACTGAGTGTAAAGCAGGTAAATGTGCTTGTAGTTTTGCAGACTTGGTGTGAAGATGAGGCACATGAGTTAATGTTTTCACTGAGTTCCTCAAGTACCACTTTTAGTGTGTAAGAGATGGTAGAAAACTGTAACCTCTCGGCCACCATCAGTGCAGGAAGTAAAATGAAATTACAATTCTATAATTGAAAAATATATATATTTCATTTCAATGACAACAAAACTAATCAAAGATATATAAAAAATGGGATGTGGTCAATTCGAATTGAATTGAATACATCATGCATTTCTATCTGAACGTTGGCCAACATTGTGTCCTCATTCGAGTCGTCATTCACAGCCAATACAGATACTGTACCTATCGCCGTTTTGTCTGGTGGTACATGTGAGTCGTCATTCACAGCCGATACAAATGCTGTACCTATCGCCGTTTTGTCTGGTGGTACATGTGAGTCATCATTCACAGCCGATACAAATGCTGTACCTATCGCCGTTTTGTCTGGTGGTACATGTGAGTCGTCATTCACAGCCGATACAAATGCTGTACCTATCGCTTTTGTCTGGTGGTACATGTGAGTCGTCATTCACAGCCGATACAAATGCTGTACCTATCGCCGTTTTGTCTGGTGGTACATGTGAGTGTCATTCACAGCCGATACAAATGCTGTACCTATCGCCGTTTTGTCTGGTGGTACATGTGAGTCGTCATTCACAGCCGATAAAATGCTGTACCTATCGCCGTTTTGTCTGGTGGTACATGTGAGTCATTCACAGCCGATCATTCACTAGCCGATACAAATGCTGTACCTATCGCCGTTTTGTCTGGTGGTACATGTGAGTCGTCATTCACAGCCGATACAAATGCTGTACCTATCGCCGTTTTGTCTGGTGGTACATGTGAGTCGTCATTCACAGCCGATACAAATGCTGTACCTATCGCCGTTTTGTCTGGTGGTACATGTGAGTCGTCATTCACAGCCGATACAAATGCTGTACCTATCGCCGTTTTGTCTGGTGGTACATGTGAGTCGTCATTCACAGCCGATACAAATGCTGTACCTATCGGCGTTTTGTGTGGTGGTACATGGGAGTCGTCCCATATAAAACGGTTCCCTGACAGGTTTGAAGACACATCTCCCCCCGGTCTTTTGGTCAGAGGACTCCTCCAGCTGTAGAAAAACAAAAGTAGAGTTGACAGCACAGCGCTGATTACATCAATGGCTGATAGCGGAATTCCAGGACAGACAGTACTTTGACCCTTGACCTGACCAACCTGAAGTGGGACTGGTGCCTGGTCACATTCTGCCTCAGCCTTCTGCTCCAGATATGGGAGGGGGTTCCCCACCACACTACTGAACAACAGAACCACCAGGTTATGTGAGTAGCCTGTGAATTAAATCAAATATAAATCACTCAATAAACATATAGCGGATATTATATATATATGTTTAGTGATGATACTAATAGAGGGACTGTAAGTACAGAATAGTGATGCTGAAGGTGGTATTACTATACAACCAGCCGTGTAACGTTACTGAATGCTTGTATTATGTAAGACTGGTACTCGGGGGGCTAGACATGTACCATCCTTCATTCATTTATGCCCTAGAAAATACACAATAGACTTTTTGAGAACGGGCATATTGTTTGTAGCACTAGTAGGAGACGAAGACCCTGAATGTTAGCTAGTTTTAACCTATATAGCTAGTTTTAACCTAACCTTTGATCATGACTCCCACTTCCATTAAAGGCAGACTACCGACAGGTCCTGAGTTACCAAGTTACCGACTGCTAACCCAAACAATATACCTGTATTCATAAAAGTAGCTAGCTACCTAAATTGCAAATCTGGGTTAGTTATCATTATCTTTTTCGAGTTTAAATTACTTGGCTAACTAGCTAAACTTTCGTTTTCGTAATGGGTCCCCAAACGACTCTCCTTCGCCTTCACACGATGCGAATGCAATGCTTACAATATCGATGACAAGCTGGCTGACGTTGTGTCCTGTCAAAATGGGTCGCCAGGTGTAACGTTAGCCATGCAACTCTTCCTCTCTGTGACATTACACATTATGGAGAGGCTATGTATTTGGCTAGTTACATCACGGGTATCATAGCCACACACCAGTCACAGCCATCATGTTGTATGTTTGTTGTAAATAATCCCTTCCTTGCAATCTTGCACAATATTGTTGAATGCATTAGAAATCTGCACCAACGTCGATTTTCACTCCTATGCTGAGAAAGTGTGCATGCATTGCAGACTTCACAGCATGTCCACAACAGGAGACAGCTGGGGGCGGACACCACCTTGTTGTCTCTGGGCAATTGGACATCATTGGTAAAAGTGGGCTGGTAAGTAATTAATAACTATCCCATCCCCACCCGTTACGATGCAGTCACTTCCAAATGTTGTTTTGGAAGATACTGGCTTTATGACCAAAATAATCCTATTTACACTTTGTGGTTCATTTTGATACTAGAATCAAAGTTTCTGACTCATATCGATGCCACATAGGCCCTTTATAAGTGTATAAGTTGGTTCTAGGAGACAGTTCAACTTTAAAACTGCAACATGTCCTGTCATTCTCATGGCAAAATGTGAGGAATATCATGAGGTGAGCTATTAAACAGCTATTTTTTCCGCTATGCTCCATGGACATTTTTTTTGAATTTCAGGAAATTAGCTTTAAAACTGCAAAATGTTCTCTCAGACAAAATGAGTAAAATAGAATTATAAAACTTTTTTTTTTAGGGGGGGGTTGGGGGGCCTTCCACGTATACTGTATTCTCAAAATATCCCTCCATATACCATAATAAATCTGGTCAAACTGTAAAAAAATATTAAAAAATAACAAAAATGTTTTAAAAAAACATGGGGGAATACGCCCATCTACCGTTTGTCTCCGCCCCACCACAATTTTGCCCTTGTAGTGCACACATATCTCACTGTCAACTGCATTTATTTTTAGCAAACTTAACGTTAATGTTAATGTGTAAATATTTGTATGAACATAAGATTCAACAACTGAGACATAAACTGAATAAGTTCTACAGACATGTGGGTAACAGAAATTGAATAATGTCCCTGAACAAAGGGGGGGTCAAAACAGTCAGTATCTGGTGTGGCCACCAGCTGCATTAAGTACTGCAGTGCATCTCCTCCTAATGGACTGCACCAGATTTGCCAGTTCTTGCTGCGAGATGTTTCCCCACTCTTCCACCAAGGCACCTGCAAGTTCCCGGACATTTCTGGGGGGAATGGCCCTAGCCCCCACCCTCTGATCCAACAGGTCCCAGACGTGCTCAACTGGATTGAGATCCGGGCTCTTCGCTGGCCATGGCAGAACACTGACATTCCTGTCTTGCAGGAATCACGCACAGAACGAGCAGTATGGCTGCTGGCATTGTCATGCTGGAGGGTCATGTCAGGATGAGCCTGCAGGAAGGGTACCACATGAGGTAGGAGGATGTCTTCATTCTAACGCACAGCGTTGAGATTGCTTGCAATGACAACAAGCTCAGTCCAATGATGCTGTGACACACTGCCCCAGACTATTTTCACCTTTATGATGGACCCTCCACCTCCAAATCGATCCCGCTCCAGAGTACAGGCCTTGGTGTAACGCTCATTCCTTCGACGATAAACGGGAATCCAACCATCACCCCTGGTGAGACAAAACCGCAACTTGTCAGTGAAGATAACCTTTTGCCAGTCCTGTCTGGTCCAGCGATGGTGGGTTTGTGCCCATAGGCGATATTGTTGCCGGTGATGTCTGGTGAGGACCTACCTTACAACAGGCCTACAAGCCCTAAGTCCAGCCTCTCTCAACCTATTGCGGACAGACTCAGCACTGATGGAGGGATTGTGTGTTCCTGGTGTAACTCGGGCAGTTGTTGTTGCCATCCTGTACCTGTCCCACAGGTGTGATGTTCGGATGTACCAATCCTGTGCAGGTGTTGTTACACGTGGTCTGCCACTGCGAGGACAATCAGCTGTCCGCCCTGTAGTGCTGTCTTAGGCGTCTCACAGTATGGACATTGCAATTTATTGCCCTGGCCACATCTGCAGTCCTCATGCCTCCTTGCAGCATGCCTAAGGCACGTTCACACAGATGAGCATGGACCCTGGGCATCTTTCTTTTGGTGTTTTTTAGAATCAGTAGAAAGGCCTCTTTAGTGTCCTAAGTTTTCATAATTGTGACCTTAATTGCCTACCTTCTGTAAGCTGTTAGTGTCTTAATGACCATTCCACAGGTGCATGTTCATTAATTGTTTATGGTTCATTGAACAAGCATGGGAAACAGTGTTTAAACCCTTTACAAGGAAGATCTGTGAAGTTATTTGGATTTTTATGAATTATCTTTGAAAGACAGGGTCCTGAAAAGGGGACCTTTCTTTTTTTTTTTTTGCTGAGTTTGTGATATGGGAGACAGAGGTATGTTTATTTCGACATTACAAAGAGTTTTATAAACAATGGCACCACCGCCATGTTGCACTGAGCCTTGTTGTTGGAAAACCACATCAGTCTCCGGCTGTCAGAGATGCGCCTCCCCGACTTTCGTTTGCACTCATAAGGCCAGTATAAACCGTGGTGTAAAGCTTATGCTGTAAGTGATTTTGGAGGAAGTTGGGCAATCATTAACTTCTTTGGTAAAGAGTTAAAACGACGTCGCTGTGGACTAGTGTTGACATTTGACAAGCCAAATAGATGTACGATGATAACCAAGGGTAAGTGCGATTAAATTAGCTTATTTCAACATTTCTGTTTAGCATCATGATACAACCATGTGACATTGCTTGTTTCATCCTGCTTTTAATGTTGCCATAAGAGAATGTATGAATGATGCTTCCACTAGATAGCACAGTCACGAAGTCAAAGTAAGCTATATCCTACAACTGAATGAACTTTTTGCTTTTAGTTTAAGGTTAGGCATGAGGTAAGCAGTGTGGTTAAGGTTAGGTTTAAAAATCACATTTTTAAACAAGAGACATGTAGAAATAAGTGCGGTTTATAACTAGTATGCTGTGACGACCGATTGCTGAAGAAGCGTTGCACTTCCGCGAAAGTAAGGACTCTTCTCTCTTCATTCCGTTTGAAGTCGCCAAATGCTGCCTTGTTGAGCTGTATTGTTTCCACTAAAAGAAAAAGAAAGGTCGCGCGCTAATTGTGTTTTCGATGCCATCATTATGTTGCAACTACTGTTGTTTCCAAACAACCACTTTACATCATCATGTAGGCTAAATGTGACCGAACACCTTGATTCGGTATTATGTAGCAACATGTGCATTTAATTTTTTATTTATTTTTATTTTTTATTTTTACATTGGATAAAAGCAGAGACACATAGCTACAAAATGGTATATCATACACTGCATTTGTTTTTAGGATCGATGGGGAAAGTAATTATGCTTCGAAAGTTGATAAACTTTAATGCAACTTTTGAGAAAATGGCCTTTGAATGTTCTGGTATGTACTGGAGAGCTCTCATTTGTCTACACCCATTCAGCATTGTTCCACCCTCTTAAACCAGTCCTACCTCTCTCTAAGTATTCACATGTGAGGTAATGTGCTAAACAGTGAGTAGTGTAGTAAAGATTAAGACTAAAAGTCGTAGCCTAGTAAAGATTAAGACTAAAAGTCGTAGCCTACAATACTTTATATTTACCTGGATATTTTTTCGTATAAATAAAATAATATACATTATGTGCAAGAACAATATTGATGATAGATTAGGTAGTTATCTCCATACAACCAGGGGTAAAATGCCTAAGCAGCAGGATTTAAAAAACAATTGTAGCAGCAACATATGGTGTGTGTGTTAGGAGAGTCATTTGAATATGTGCTTCTACACCTGCATTGCTTGCTGTTTGGGGTTTTAGGCTGGGTTTCTGTACAGCACTTTGAGATATCAGCTGATGTACGAAGGGCTTTATGAATATGAATAAATGCACTGCAGGTAGTGCTGATGACTGGTCCGTCCAAAACATTCATGAACAAGAATCTATATTCAGAGAGACGGTTTCCGTCCTGCCCTGGACTTTGGTGCGGGGCATGTGATGTCCATAGCCTCTTCGTGGCAAAACTCTGATCTTCCGAAAAACATACGTTTTGTCGAGCTGTGTCCAGTCCAGGTGGAGCTTGTACATAGCAGGCCATCTACAGGAGGAAGGATGTCAGCGTTGCGCAGCAGCTAAAACCTGGTCCCGACTGAGTCTGAACGCTCCTTAGTGACAAGGCTCCAAAGCATCGAAGCTGTAAAACAGGAAATAACCAAAAAATAGAAGACATTACAACCTCGCACAACATCAATTCACCCCCTAAGTTTAGATAAGAATAATAATCTCATACAATGCAATGAAGATTATTTTCACCTGAAGTGCGGCTACTGCTTGATCTGTGGCAGCGGCCTGAAGTACAGAGTCCGGTGTTGTTGCCAGCCACCGCTTTCCACCAGCACCGTATCATCCTCCAGTCCAACCAGCTGTGGGACGTTGACCCCTGTCAGTGCTGTCAGTCTCAGACAGGATCAGGTAGTGAAGTTCCAGAATGGTGGAGGTTGTGCACGGTCCGCCAAGCGCAATACCAGAGCACAAACTTGTTCTTGTTTTGGCCACTGCAGTTATCACTATTCAGGTCCACACGTGTTTCCCAACTCCCTAGTTGATGACGGCGCTGCTGCCTTTGCTGGATGACATGCCTTCATCAACCAAGTAGTTGACTTGTTGTGGTTTTCTTTCACAGTGGACACCAAACAAGACAGGCTTGCGCGTAGTTAAAAAGTAGATGGGACCTGGCTGCATAGGGTCAGAAGGATAGTAGATGGGACCTGGCTGCATAGGGTCAGAAGGATAGTAGATGGGACCTGGCTGCATAGGGTCAGAAGGATAGTAGATGGGACCTGGCTACATAGGGTCAGAAGGATAGTAGATGGGACCTGGCTGCATAGGGTCAGAAGGATAGTAGATGGGACCTGGCTACATAGGGTCAGAAGGATAGTAGATGGGACCTGGCTACATAGGGTCAGAAGGATAGTAGATGGGACCTGGCTACATAGGGTCAGAAGGATAGTAGATGGGACCTGGCTACATAGGGTCAGAAGGATAGTAGATGGGACCTGGCTACATAGGGTCAGAAGGATAGTAGATGGGACCTGGCTACATTGGGTCAGAAGGATAGTAGATGGGACCTGGCTACATAGGGTCAGAAGGATAGTCAGAAGGATAGTAGATGGACCTGGCTACATAGGGTCAGAAGGATAGTAGATGGGACCTGGCAGAAGGATAGTAGATGGGACCTGGCTGTATAGGGTCAGAAGGATAGTAGATGGGACCTGGGTCAGAAGGATAGTAGATGGGACCTGGCTACATAGGGTCAGAAGGATAGTAGATGGGACCTGGCTACATTGGGTCAGAAGGATAGTAGATGGGACCTGGATGGGACCTGGCTACATAGGGTCAGAAGGATAGTAGATGGGACCTGGCTACATTGGGTCAGAAGGATAGTAGATGGGACCTGGCTACATAGGGTCAGAAGGATAGTAGATGGGACCTGGCTACATAGGGTCTAGGATAGTAGATGGGACCTGGGTCAGAAGGATAGTAGATGGGACCTGGCTACATAGGGTCAGAAGGATAGTAGATGGGACCTGGGGTCAGAAGGATAGTAGATGGGACCTGGCTACATAGGTCAGAAGGATAGTAGATGGGACCTGGCTACATGGGGTCAGAAGGATAGTAGATGGGACCTGGCTACATAGGGTCAGAAGCATAGTAGATGGGACCTGGCTACATAGGGTCAGAAGGATAGTAGATGGGACCTGGCTACATAGGGTCAGAAGGATAGTAGATGGGACCTGGCTACATAGGGTCAGAAGGATAGTAGATGGGACCTGGCTACATAGGGTCAGAAGGATAGTAGATGGGACCTGGCTACATGGGGTCAGAAGGATAGTAGATGGGACCTGGCTACATAGGGTCAGAAGGATAGTAGATGGGACCTGGCTACATAGGGTCAGAAGGATAGTAGATGGGACCTGGGTCAGAAGGATAGTAGATGGGACCTGGCTACATGGGGTCAGAAGGATAGTAGATGGGACCTGGCTACATAGGGTCAGAAGCATAGTAGATGGGACCTGGGTCAGAAGCATAGTAGATGGGACCTGGGTCAGAAGGATAGTAGATGGGACCTGGGTCAGAAGGATAGTAGATGGGACCTGGGTCAGAGGGAGATGGGACCTGGGTCAGAGGGATGGGATGGACCTGGGTCATGGGGTCAGAGGATAGTAGATGGGACCTGGCTACATAGGGTCAGAAGCATAGTAGATGGGACCTGGGTCAGAAGCATAGTAGATGGGACCTGGGTCAGAAGGATAGTAGATGGGACCTGGGTCAGAAGGATAGTAGATGGGACCTGGGTCAGAAGGATAGTAGATGGGACCTGGGTCAGAAGGATAGTAGATGGGACCTGGGTCAGAAGGATAGTAGATGGGACCTGGGTCAGAAGGATAGTAGATGGGACCTGGGTCAGAGGGATAGTAGATGGGACCTGGGTCAGAGGGATAGTAGATGGGACCTGGGTCAGAAGGATAGTAGATGGGACCTGGGTCAGAAGGTTAGTAGATGGGACCTGGGTCAGAAGGATAGTAGATGGGACCTGGGTCAGAGGGATAGTGGATGGACCTGGCTACATGGGGTCAAAGGGATAGTAGATGGGACCTGGGTCAGAGGGATAGTAGATGGGACCTGGGTCAGAGGGATAGTAGATGGGACCTGGGTCAGAAGGATAGTAGATGGGACCTGGGTCAGAAGGATAGTAGATGGGACCTGGGTCAGAAGGATAGTAGATGGGACCTGGGTCAGAAGGATAGTAGATGGGACCTGGGTCAGAAGGATAGTAGATGGGACCTGGGTCAGAGGGATAGTAGATGGGACCTGGGTCAGAAGGATAGTAGATGGGACCTGGGTCAGAAGGATAGTAGATGGGACCTGGGTCAGAAGGATAGTAGATGGGACCTGGGTCAGAAGGATAGTAGATGGGACCTGGGTCAGAAGGATAGTAGATGGGACCTGGGTCAGAGGGATAGTGGATGGACCTGGCTACATGGGGTCAGAGGGATAGTGGATGGACCTGGCTACATGGGGTCAGAGGGATAGTAGATGGGACCTGGCGACGTCTGGATGGCCGTAATCAGCGCCAGACACCTGGCTAACTTGATGGGTCAGCTAGCTAGCTAAACAATGAACCATAATCCCAATTCATAGAGTACGAGCAAATACATACTGATTGTCATAGCTAGCTAAAGTTAACATTGAACCTATTTGGTTAACTAGTTAGCTAGCTAACATTAAGCTATGACTAGCAATGCAAAATGGCATTCTGAGATATCACTACACACAGAAAATACACCTAATGTTATGTAGCAAGCCAGCCATCTACCGTCAGCTAGCTAGCTAACAGTAAGCTTTAACTTGCAATGAAAACAACTTCCTGACAAATTTAGAAATGTATATAATATCTGAAACTGTAGCTAGACTCTTACCTGTATACTTGGATGAACGCTTCGAAGCAGACTGAAACCCCTTTCATTAAATAAGACGTCCTGGGTATTTTCCACTTTGTTTGTACAGCTTGCCTGGCCCGTTGTGTCCAGTCACTCTGGTTCACAATGACCATGTGCAATGGCATAATAATAATCCAATCTTTCTCCCCCTCTGTCACAGATGCCGTGGTTGCCCTTAGTTTGAAGATGTAATCCGGAGCCAGGTGTTTTATACAACAGCCTTCTGTCTTCTCTTTGACTCTCTATGCATTTTGCAATCAAACGTCAGGATTTCTATTCATCTCCTTATCGTACTCGGCTTCTACCGTCACTGTCAGGACTAGTGTCTTCTTTAAAGAAAACCAATCTGAAACTCATCTCTCGGCATGTCCAGCCCACTGATTATCTCAACCAATCATGGCTCGGGGGAAGGTTCCTGACTTTTTCTGTGGCTAAACCAACTAGGCTCGTAATTTAACAATTGTATTCCTATTTATAGATGGCAAACAAGTTTGTTATTAAGGCACATGAAAGTTCACATGTCCCAGAAGGCATTTCTGCCAAAAAAAAGCATTGATAAAAAATAAATTACATTCAAATGGCACTCCTGTGAAGTCATGACTTGCGCCATACACCTAGTGTCCTGAAACTGGTCACAAAATGTATGATATCTCACTGGACTCGCCTAGGGTTGGGATCAAATCCATTTCAGGAACTAAACTGACATTCCATTTCATGAAGCTCGTGGCGTTGCTTCCAGAGGCAGTTTGGAACTTGGTAGTGAGTGTTGCAACCGAGAACAGACGATTTTTACATGTTTCAGCACTCAGTGGTCCTGTTCTGTGAGCTTGTAAGGTCTACCACTATGCGGCTGAGTCATTGTTGCTCCAAGACGTTTCCACTTTCACAATAACAGCACTTACAGTTGACCGTGGCAGCAGGGCAGAAATTTGAGGAACTGACATGTTGGAAAGGTGGCATCCTAGGATGGTGCCACTTGGAAAGTCACAGAGCTCTTCAGTGAGGCCATTCTACTGCAAATGTTTGTCTAGGAAGATTGCGTGGTTGTGTGCTCAATTGTATACACTTGTCAGCAACGGGTGTGGCCGAAATAGCCAAATCCATTCATTTGAAAGGGGTGTCCACATACTTTTGTGTGTGTGTGTATGTATGTATGTATTAGTACCTCCTCAATCCATCCCTCTCTCCCACAATCCATTCCGCTTACCCTCCCTCCTTCTAGGCTGTATTAGGATACTGCTCCCCAGGCCTGGTGTCTCCAGACTGGTTGTCCTGTCTCTTTCCTCCTCCCTGGCTCTGCTGCTACTCTACAGGTGGGTGATACGACAGACAGATATAATATAAATCATGACTTCATGATCATTTCTACTTTTGCTTCTTCTTCAGCTCTTTGAATGGTCCCCAGAGCCCCTCTGCGCTGCACCAGGTCTTCCTACATTTCAGACATGTCCGCTCCTACCCCCTCCTCAGACGGCCTCGCTGCTGCCTCCTCCATCCCCCCAACTCCAAATTTAACCCTGGTCCCAGTCACCCCAGACCCAACCCCTGGTCCCTCTACCCTGACTCCAACCACGACATTGAAGCCAGCCCCATCCTTCTGCTCCTAGCAATCAAGTCCCACCCTGCCAACTCTGACCGCCGGGCTGCCATACGAGCCACCTGGGGCGGGGAGAGGGAGTGGAGAGGCCAGGGCGTGAGGAGGGTGTTTCTACTGGGCCTGGGAAGAGACAGGGGGGAGGAGGGGGGAGACCCAGATGTGGGGGAGGAGAGTGAGAGATACGGGGACATTCTCCAGTGGGAGTTCCAAGAATCATTTTACAATGTGACTCTGAAAGAGGTTCTGTTCTGGAACTGGTTCTACCAGGAGTGTTCTACAACCGTTCTCTATATTCTAAAGGGGGACGATGACGTTTACGTGGATGTGGAGAGAGTGGTGAGGTTCCTACGGAACAGGGAGACAGGGATGAGGAGAGAAGAAGAGGGAGAGACTGAGATAGAGGGAGAGACATTGATAAGGAGAGGGATGAGGAGAGGAGAAAAGGGAGAGATGGAGATAGGGGGAGAGAGAGGGATGAGGAGGGGGACTGAGATGAAGAGAGTGATAGGACCAGGGGCAGGGAGAGAGCGAGGAACTGAGGGAGGGGCAGGGAGAGAGCGAGGAACAGAGGGAGGGGGAGGGAGAGGGATGAGGAGGGGGACTGAGATGAAGAGAGTGATAGGACCAGGGGCAGGGAGAGAGCGAGGAACAGAGGGAGGGGCAGGGAGAGAGCGAGGAACAGAGGGAGGAACAGGGTCTCCCCGGCCTCTCTACATGGGACGTATCTTTGTGGAAACCTATCCTGTGCGTATATGGTGGAATAAGTACTATGTTCCCTACTCCTTGTACCTTGGCCCCTACCCTCCCTACGCTGGGGGCGGGGGCTACCTCCTCTCCAGAGATGCCCTCTCTCTTCTCCTCCATGCCTCCACCAGGGTGCCTCTCTTTCCCATCGACGATGCCTACGTCGGCATGGTCGCACAGGTGAGTTCTTTGGTTGATTGGATGAATTTTATACTGATTATCACCATCACATGCTAAAATTTAATTTCAATAATATTTGGTCATTTAGAAATATACAGGTAGACGCAGTCATTCCTTGAGCCACAACATTTTATTTTTACCTTTTCTTTAACCTGGCAAGTCAGTTAAGAACATATTCTTATTTCAATGACGGCCTGGGAACAATGGGTTTACTGGTCTAGGAACAGTGGGTTAACTGGTCTAGGAACAGTGGGTTAACTGGTCTAGGAACAGTGGGTTAGCTGGCCTAGGAACAGTGGGTTAACTGGTCTAGGAACAGTGGGTTAGCTGGCCTAGGAACAGTGGGTTAGCTGGCCTAGGAACAGTGGGTTAGCTGGCCTAGGAACAGTGGGTTAACTGGTCTAGGAACAGTGGGTTAACTGGTCTAGGAACAGTGGGTTAACTGCCTTGTTCAGGGGCAGAACAACAGATTCATACCTTGTCAGCTCGGGAATTTGATCTTGTAACCTTTCGGTTACTGGCTCAAACCAGTAACCGAATAAGAATAAAATCCAGTGCTCTCAACCACTAGGCTACCTGCCGGCCCAGGACCCAACTCCTCCGTAGAGCCCTGGTCAAAGTAGTGCACTACCCTATGGGCCCTGGTATTAAGTAGTGCACTACCCTATGGGCCCTGGTATTAAGTAGTGCACTATATAGGGAATAGGGTGCCATTTGGGATGCTTACCACAATGGACAAACTCACATAAGCAAATGTAACAAAATGATACCCCCCCTTCTTTCTCTCTCCCTCATTTCTCTTCCCCCTCTATCTGCTCCGTCTCTCTCCAGGCAGCTAACCTATCAGCCAGAAACCATCCTGGCTTCATGCCTGTGGAGTACTCTCCCTCCCGCCACCCCTGTCACTACCTCAACAGGTAAAAGTACTCTTTCGTTTCCATGTCTAACAAACACCTAAACAGCAACAAGTAGCCGAGCTCTGTCCGGAGCACCAGGATGTGTAAGGACCAGGGTGTTACGTTCTTGGCTGTACGAGACGTGTTCAATACACAATACCAGTCAAAAGTTTGGACACACCTTCTCATTCAAGGGTTTGTCTTTATTTTGTACTATGTTATGCATTGTAGAATAATAGTGAAGACAAACTATGAAATAACATATGGAATCATGTCGTAACCAAACCTTTGACTGGTACTGTGTATTTTAATTTTTACCTTTATTTAACTAGTCAAGTCAGTTAAGAACAAATTCTTATTTTCAATGACGGCCTAGGAACAGTGGGTTAACTGCCTGTGCAGGGGCAGAACGACAGATTTTGTACCTTGTCAGCTCGGTTACTAGTCCAATGCTCTAACCACTAGGCTACACTGCCGCCCCGGCAGTATGACATGGGTCACGTGTAATCTATGTATTCTGTCCAGTGTGTAATGTACATTGTCTATTCTGCATACAGCACTACTTTTAGAGTTCCACAATTACCTGTATTTTATAAGGAATCCTGGTTAGAAGATTCCTGGCATTATGAGAGAAGAAGAATAAATTCCAAGAATCCTACAACCAGTATTTTTTTTAAATTTTGCAACCCTTACGTGTCTAAGACCATTATCTTGTCACTACCACAGTATCATGGTCCTCCACAAGCTGCTACCCACAGACCTGCTTCATCTCTGGAGCTTCCTCCAGACCCAGGTGCACTCCTGTAGGGACTCTGCCCAGGATGGGCTCACCTTGGCCAGAGTGAACTCCCCTGGTTAGGATTGGAGGGAAAGCTGATCCTCGATCTGTACCTAGGGCAGGGGGGGGTATCAAATGTATTTTGTTCTGTGGGACACAGTTGGTCTTCACTGAGGTTTGCCCAAAATAGGTCGTCTGTTTCTGGAATGTTCAATGTTACCTGACGTTCTAGCTCAGGGGTGGGCACTTCACCCTCCAGGGCCTGATGGGTGTCAGTTTTGCCACAGCTAACACACTTGACTCCAATAATCACCAAATGTATTTTATTTAACCTGGCAAGTCAGTTAAGAACAAATTATTATTTACAATGACGGCCTAGGAACAGGGGGTTAACTGGCCTAGGAACAGTGGGTTAACTGGCCTAGGAACAGTGGGTTAACTGGTCTAGGAACAGTGGGTTAACTGGTCTAGGAACAGTGGGTTAACTGGTCTAGGAACAGTGGGTTAACTGGTCTAGGAACAGTGGGTTAACTGGTCTAGGAACAGTGGGTTAACTGGTCTAGGAACAGTGGGTTAGCTGGTCTAGGAACAGTGGGTTAGCTGGTCTAGGAACAGTGGGTTAACTGGTCTAGGAACAGTGGGTTAACTGCCTTGTTCAGGGGCAGAACAACAGATTTTTATCTTGTCAGCTCGGGGATTTGATCTCGGAACCTTCCGGTTGCTAGTCCAATGCTCTAACCACTAGGCTACCTGCCACCCTAATCATGATCATCAGTTTAGAATGCAATTTGATTCATTGGCGTTTGCTAAGGATGGAGAAAAAGTGTGACTCCAATCAGGCCCTTGAGGACTGGAGATGCCCACCCCTGAGCTAGAACGTCAGGTCTCGCAAGCTGCTGGACAGACTGAAGAGACTATAAATGTAGGTTCATTATCATGTTTAACCCCTGACCCAGGGAAACCTGGAGTGAGATCTTAGATGTTTGGTCCGACGGGATTAACAGACAGTATAATTTAATGCACTGAGCAGCGTCATGAATAACCTCAGGGATCTTTTACTGTGGATTGTTTTTTTTTAGATTTTTAGTGTGACTGTGCGTGCATGTATGAGTTGAGGTTCAATTACTATGAATCAAGCTATGAAATTGTTTAGTCATTTTTGCAGAGATCAGATGTGTATCAGATATGCCCCAAAAAAATCCGATCTGAGTCACTTCAGACTGCCTGTCTAAGCATGGCTTTCGTATCCCTGTGTTTTATACCTTGTGTGTTGCTCCACAGTTTACCGATGTTTTACCTCATGTTCTATGTGACAGGTCTTGTGAATTAAAAAGGGTTGTTTTTCAAATGACACTGAATGAAAAATCTGATTCAGTGTATATGTGATCTAAAAATCGGAGTAATGTTTGTAATAAATAAATAAATCTCCAAGAGAACCTCATGATGTAATGTAGGGCTGGACGATATGACCAAGATATCATTTTATATATATTTTTATTTAAACAGGTAAATAAGAACTTGTTCTCAACTGGTCTACATCTGCGACCTGACCAAGATAAAGCAAAGCAGTGCGACAAAGAGTTACATTTACATTACATTTAAGTCATTTAGCAGACGCTCTTATCCAGAGCGACTTACAAATTGGTGAATTCACCTTCTGACATCCAGTGGAACAGCCACTTTACAATAGTGCATCTAAATCATTAAGGGGGGTGGTGAGAAGGATTACTTATCCTATCCTAGGTATTCCTTGAAGAGGTGGGGTTTCAGGTGTCTCCGGAAGGTGGTGATTGACTCCGCTGTCCTGGCGTCGTGAGGGAGTTTGTTCCACCATTGGGGGGCCAGAGCAGCGAACAGTTTTGACTGGGCTGAGCGGGAACTGTACTTCCTCAATGGTAGGGAGCGAGCAGGCCAGAGGTGGATGAACGCAGTGCCCTTGCTTGGGTGTAGGGCCTGATCAGAGCCTGGAGGTACTGCGGTGCCGTTCCCCTCACAGCTCCGTAGGCAAGCACCATGGTCTTGTAGCGGATGCGAGCTTCAACTGGAAGCCAGTGGAGAGAGCGGAGGAGCGGGGTGACGTGAGAGAACTTGGGAAGGTTGAACACCAGACGGGCTGCGGCGTTCTGGATGAGTTGTAGGGGTTTAATGGCACAGGCAGGGAGCCCAGCCAACAGAGAGTTGCAGTAATCCAGACGGGAGATGACAAGTGCCTGGATTAGGACCTGCGCCGCTTCCTGTGTGAGGCAGGGTCGTACTCTGCGGATGTTGTAGAGCATGAACCTACAGGAACGGGCCACCGCCATGATGTTGGTTGAGAACGACAGGGTGTTGTCCAGGATCACGCCAAGGTTCTTAGCGCTCTGGGAGGAGGACACAATGGAGTTGTCAACCGTGATGGCGAGATCATGGAATGGGCAGTCCTTCCCCGGGAGGAAGAGCAGCTCCGTCTTGCCGAGGTTCAGCTTGAGGTGGTGATCCGTCATCCACACTGATATGTCTGCCAGACATGCAGAGATGCGATTCGCCACCTGGTCATCAGAAGGGGAAAGGAGAAGATTAATTGTGTGTCGTCTGCATAGCAATGATAGGAGAGACCATGTGAGGTTATGACAGAGCCAAGTGACTTGGTGTATAGCGAGAATAGGAGAGGGCCTAGAACAGAGCCCTGTGGGACACCAGTGGTGAGAGCGCGTGGCGAGGAGACAGATTCTCGCCACGCCACCTGGTAGGAGCGACCTGTCAGGTAGGACGCAATCCAAGCGTGGGCCGCGCCGGAGATGCCCAACTCGGAGAGGGTGGAGAGGAGGATCTGATGGTTCACAGTATCGAAGGCAGCCGATAGGTCTAGAAGGATGAGAGCAGAGGAGAGAGAGGAGAGAGAGTTAGCTAGTTAGCTAGTTAGTCAGTAACACAATAGAAAAGAAAAATAGAAAAACCTACGTAGAAGAGTAGTATCATACCACAATATGTTTCGCATTTGACTGTATTTGATGAATAATTAAAGTACTATATTTGCTTTGAGTAGTACATGAACGTAAGGTAGCAATACTCATTTACATAAGTATCTGCCCCCTTTTTCTACTTTTGCATATTTGTTTTGTATACTGACTGTTTCAAGTAACACAACAATTACATATTTCATAAACAAAGTTATGCAACACCCAATGCTCCCATGTGGAAAAAGTAATTGTCTCTCAACTGGTTGTGCCACCTTTTTAAGCTGCTATGACTCCAACACTTCCTGTGTTTGTTGATGTCTCACATCGCTGTGGAGGAATTTTGGCCCACTCTTCCATGGAGAAGTGCTTTATCTCAGCGACATTTCTGGGGTATTCCAAGCATGAACTGCTCGTTTCAAGTCCTGCCACAACATCTCAATTGGGATTAGGTCTGGATTAGGTCTGGGCTTTGACTAGGCCATTCCAAAACTTCAAATGTGTCACTTTTTTTTTGCCATTTTCATGTAGACTTGTGTTTTGGATCTTTCTCCAATGGCACCCTATTCCCAATTCAGTGCACTACTTTTGACCAGAGAACGATGGGCTGTGGTCAAAAGTAGTGCACTAAAAAATAGGGAATAGGGTGTCATTTGGGACACAATTAGTGGTCCACAGAATCATTACCTTGCTGCCTGACCCAGCTGCGCCTCAGTTCACAGATTGATTTCCTGACATTCCCCTGTAGAATTCTCTGATACAGAATTCATGGTTCCTTCTATTAAGACAAGTCGTCCAGGTCCTGAGACATCAAAGCGTCCCCAAACCATCACACCACCATGCTTGACTGTTGATATAACTTTTTGGACGAGATGGGTCTTACTGTGGAATGCAATGTTTGGTTTTCGCCAGGCATAGTGGAACCCATGTTGTCCAAACAGTTGTTATACTTTTGTGTTATACTATCTGTCCATAGAACATTCTTCATAGAGTCTTGATCATCCATGTGCTTTTTGGCAAACTTTTAGTAAACGTTGTGGATGAGATGGGTCCCATTATGTCTGGCAGAACAATGAATAATAGGTGTCTGCTGTCATCAGATTGAATCTGCATTAGAGGGGAAACTGTTTTTGTAACGGTCCAAAATGATTTTTCAGTTTCACTAATTAAGGATTCCAGCTTTAAGAGACGGATGGTAAGGACGTCAGAGGTGTTTGTAGTGTTAGCCAGTTTTTGAAAACTAAAGGCCATACACATTTTATTAAAATATTGAAATATTTTTTTCAGCACTACATTTTTGTTGCTGATAAAAGTAAAGGGGGACATCCGTTAAACAATGACTTCTGTTGGTATGGATCAAGTCCCTTTTATCTGCTGGTCGTGGCCGGCTGCGACACAGCCTGGGATCGAACCCGGGTTGAATTCACCAATGCGAGCTCTTCAGACTAATTTCATAAAATAGATGAATTAGCTGTTCTCTCCATTTTCTCAGAAGTGAGGTCACAAGACTATCAAATTCCAAAACATAATTACTTTCCCATTGTTCCTCAACTTTAGTGTATGGTGTACCATTTTATAGCTCTGAATCACTTTTATCCAATGTTAAAAACACAATAAAAAAAAAGTTGATACATAAGTTTGAGCTGGTCACAAATAACGCAACTGCCTGTCTGTAAAGAGAAGGACAGGCTGTACAGTGATCCCCCTGTCTGTCTCTGTCCACTCACTTCACCCGATCACTTTTGCTGGCATGTTTTCGGATCTGATCCTTTAGATTGCTGCTGCCTGCTACTATGATGAATCACATGGTGAGGACGTTCGCTATCAAGCTATCAATGTGCATAATATCCATTTTAGAATAAGGCTGTAATGTAACAAAATGTGAATGCACTGTAAATCAACCAGGTGTAAATCAACCAGGTGTCAATGAACCAGGTTTAAATGAACCCTGCAGGTTTAAATGAACCCTGCAGGTTTAAATGAACCCTGCAGGTTTAAATGAACCCTGCAGGTTTAAATGAACCCTGCAGGTTTAAATGAACCCTGCAGATTGAAATGAACCCTGCAGGTTTAAATGAACCAGTTTTAAATGAACCAGGTTTAAATGAACCAGGTTTAAATGAAATGGGAGAAACTCCCCTAATACAGGTGTGCCGAGCTTCCATCGTCATACCTAAGACTTGAAGCTGTAATCGCTACCAAAGGTGCTTTAACTAAATACTGAGATAAGGGTCTGAATACTGTAAATGTGATATTTCATTATTTCTTTTTTATACATTTGCTAATATTTCTAAAAAACGTTTTTGTTTGTTTTGTCATCGTGGGGTATTGTGCGTAGATTGATGAGGGGGAAAAAGAGAGAGGTGGTTGTCCTGGCACCACACGGTCAGGTCTCTGACCTCCTCCCTATAGGCTGGAGATCGGGGGAAAGAAGTTCTGTGAGTGTAATGTTTACTGTTCATGCCAATAAAGCCCCTTGAATTGAAGTGAATTGAGAGAGAGAGAGATGGAGAGTGAGAAAGAGAGTGAAATAAACAAAAATTAACAGTAAAAATTACACATACAGAAGTTTCAAAACAATAAGACATTACACATGTCATATTATATATATATATTGGTGTTTTATATATATATATATATATATATATATATATACAGTGTTGTAACAATGTACAAATGGTTAAAGTACACAAGGGAAAATAAATAAGCATAAATATGGGTTGTATTTACAATGGTGTTTGTTCTTCACTGGTTGCCCTTTTCTCGTGGCAACAGGTCACAAATCTTGTAGCTGTGATGGCACACTGGAATTTCAAAATTGGATTTGTTTTCGAATTCTTTGTGGATCTGTGTAATCTGAGGGAAATATGTCTCTCTAATATGGTTTCATTTTTTCTCTTATCTCAGGGCCCCATGATGCATTGCATTTGCAAAAGACCAAATGCGCTAAACGTCTGTCAGTCATTTGTGCACGATGAGGCCGCGGTATGATGCCACCATGGCTAAAGACACGTTCCACTGGAGCGCTGGAGGCCCTGCCAAGACGCTGATGGCCACTCGACTCAGTGAAGGAAGAACCTTGCTGTTCATTGCCCAGAACAAGAGGTCATTCTGTCCTTCGCAAGGTAGTGACTTAGGAGTAGTGCTGGAGAGGTCCCCACAGCTTTCTTCTGCCTCTTACAGTAAACAGCCCTTCTTCTTGTCCAGGACTATGGTCCTCTCGCTCTTTCTCATCAACAAGAGGCACAGCTTGCTCAGTCCCTGCAGCATCTTGCAGAATCAGTTCTGGCAAAACATGTGAAAGCATAGCAGAAACAAAATGGCCGGTATTAAAGAGTTTTGGTGATGCAGTGGGTTAAACTGAACAAGTATTATTGTTGCAGTCAATTGGATAAACTTATGAGAAAAAGTTATATTAAACTCGATAATATTTACCTTTCACTCTCTGTGCCACCTCCTCCTTGACCTCCTCCTTGACCAGCACATGGTGCTCCGCCCACATCAGAGAAAAAGCCGGATCCAAGGCAGCTGCTTTTTGATAACTTTGAAAGAGAAGGAGTCATCACTTTTCTTTCTATTCAAGCCGTCTCCCACCAGCAACTGGAGAGTGTGGGCTAAACACTGCAAGCGCTGTTTTGTTTGCAATAGCAGCATCCTCTGTTTGCTGGTCTTCCAGGGTCAGGTCATTCCAGAGCTCTGGGTCGTCAAGGTGACCTTCATCGGGTATTTCATCTTCTTCGGCCGTGTGCAAGCCTTTCGCCAAGAGATTGGACTTGAGCTGTAGCCTCTCTCCATCTTTCTCCATACAGTGCACAGTGACACCAAGGAACCCCTCATCTTTCTGTAGGGCCAAATGTCCACTGTGACTGAAACATGGTCCGTGTTGCTCAACTGAGTTTTTTCAGTTTGAACGTCTCTCTGTAGAGGTTCTCTATTTTTGATGTCATTGTTCTGCGACACACTGGGCTGTACTTATTGTCAACCACTGACGGAAAGTGACCAAAACTTTGCGCATCCCGGGTGGCGCAGTAGTTAAGAGCGCTGTACTGCAGCGCCAGCTGTGCCACCAGAGACTCTGGGTTCGCGCCCAGGCTCTGTCATAACCGGCCGCGACTGGGAGGTACGTGGGGCGACGCACAATTGGCCTAGCGTCGTTCGGGTTAGGAAGGGCTTGGCCGGTAGGGATGTCCTTGTCTCATCAGCGACTCCTGTGGCGGACTGGGGGAGGGTATCAAGTCAGGTCGAGTCATAAGGTGTCAAGTCCAAGTTAAGTCACGAGTCATTGGTGTTAAAGTCAAAGTCAAGTTAAGTCACGAGTCATTGGTGTTAAAGTCAAAGTCGAGTTGCAAGTCATCATATTTGTAACTTCTGCCAAATTAGCTGCTCCTCTGTCTGTCACTCGCTCCCTATGCACTCATGGCCCTGTGAGTTTCCATAGCAACGGCTCCGCTTGGGCTGCTCTGCTCAATGAAGAGACACGAGAGATCAGTTAGCGATTAGCCACTTTTTGTCACTCCAACAAAACTCAAGGAACATGATTATTTTATCTGACTCCCCCACTTTGCCAAAGCACAGCCCCCACACCACTAGATATCAATAGACCATCAACTTACTACCCTGAAATAAGCCTGGGTATAGCTCACGAAGATCTCCACCGCACCAGCCTGAGGAGGAAATCAACCTGACATTCTCTGGCAACATCTCTGGTGGATGCAAATCGCACGCTCCCTCAACACTTGAGACATCGGTGGCATTGTGTTGTGAGACTAAACTGCACATTTTAGAGTGCTCTTTTATTGTCCCCAGCACAAGGTGCACCTGTGTAATGATCATGCCGTTTAATTAGCTTTTTGATAAATCACACCTGTCAGGTGGATGGATTATCTTGGCAAAGGAGAAATGTTCACTAACAGGGATGTAAAAACATTTGCGCACAAAATTTGAGAGAAATAAGCTGTTTGTGTGTATGGAATATTTCTGGGATGTTTTATTTCAGCTCATGAAACATGGGACCAACACTTTACATGTTGCGTTTGTGTTCAGTGTAGTTATTACGGTTGTGTACATGGCTGTGTTTTACCATCTTTTGACCGGAATGGTGAAAGGCAGGGGTGTGATGTCACAACTGGTGAACTCTGGAATCATCCTCCTGGTCAGGAGTCACTTGGAATACAGACTAGTAGGGCTGTTAGATCTAGTGGTTATTTATGACTCGTGAACTCTGACCTCCCAGTTTCCGATAGTCTCCATCCCAACACATCAATAGCGGCTGCTGAATAATGACACAGGCCCAAAAATAATTTTTCAGATTCTATTTTGTAGTTTCTAATAAATCAAATCGGATATTATTTGTCACATCCGCTGAATTACAACAGATGTAGACCTTACCGTGAAATGCTTACTTACAAGCCCTTAACAGTGCAGTTGGTCCCATTGACAAAATAAATATTTTAGACATTTAACAATTTTATAGTCTATTCTAAATCTGAAGGAGAGATTCACTGCTGTGGTCTGATGATGAGAGAGATGAAAGACTTCGCTCAGACAGTATCTGCACATGTGCATAGGTTAGCTTCACACTGTTAACAACCTAAACAACAGAAAAGTTGAGCCTCTCGCTTCAACTCTCTTAGTTGTTGTGGAAATAGACCCGCCATGCTGTTTACTTTCAGCATCTACATCATATCGTGAGTCAAGTAAAAATAAAAAATAAAGACCTTGTTGAAAGGGCAACTGCACTTCCTGGTCTCGTTCTAGATTTGGTTATTAAGAAATGCTAGTGGCCATGGCTGAATTCAAATGAGAGTTGGTTTTGCAGTGTGGTTTCTCGTGTGTTTGTTCAGGTGGGAAGAGTTAGCCAAATGATTTCACCAATTAGCTTCTGCCGGCTGGTGTGCGCGACTGTGGCAAAGTTGGTTTGATATTGGATAGCCGATATCTGGAACTAGTTAGGGATGGTCAATAAATGACAATGTAAATGAGACAATATTTTCATTCATGTTGCACACCTTTTAGTTTTTGTCATTAAATGCTTTCAATATTTGTATATGCATTTCTACAATGCATAGTTGGTTTGAGGTTAAGTCATTAAAACATATGTATATTGTGTTGCTTACCGATGGTCCCTACCGAGTCCCATAGCGATATCCAAAATCAAAGCAAATTTACCATTTCGAATTGATGATTACTTGTGTGCTACCAGCTGTGGGCAGGATTTGAAACAAACCCAACGTTCATTTACATTGTGTTGTGAATAAGCCTGGTCAATATGACCTGAGGACTCCTCCAGCCTCCCAACAGGACTCTGGTAACACTGAAAACATGGAAGAAGTGGAAGGAGGACAGGAAGAGGCCCCAACCACAGCTAGAGAGGAGCACAACCCAGTCAAAGGGAGGAAGTGAAGGTTGCAGTTAGAATGTACAGTGGGGCAAAAAAGTACTTAGTCAGCCACCAATTGTGCAAGTTCTCCCACTTAAAAAGATGAGAGGCCTGTAGTTTTCATCATAGGTACACTTCAACTATGACAGACAAAATGAGAAAACAAATCCAGAAAATCACATTGTAGGATTTTTAATACATTTATTTTCAAATTATGATGGAAAATAAGTATTTGGTCAATAACAAAAGTTTATCTCAATACTTTGTTTATATACCCTTTGTTGGCAATGACAGGGGTCAAACGCTTTCTGTAAGTCTTCACAAGGTTTTCACACACTTGCTGGTATTTTGGCCCATTCCTCCATGCAGATCTCCTCTAGAGCAGTGATGTTTTGGGGCTGTTGCTGGGCAACACGGACTTTCAACTCCCTCCAAAGATTTTCTATGGGGTTGAGATCTGGAGACTGGCTAGGCCACTCCAGGACCTTGAAATGCTTCTTACGAAGCCACACCTTCATTGCCCGGGCGGTGTGTTTGGGATCATTGTCATGCTGAAAGACCCAGCCACGTTTCATCTTCAATGCCCTTGCTAATGGAAGGAGGTTTTCACTCAAAATCTCACGATACATGGCCCCATTCATTCTTTCCTTTGTACTGATCAGTCGACCTGGTCCCTTTGCAGAAAAACAGCCCCAAAGCATGATGATTCCACCCCCATGCTTCATAGTAGGTATGGTGTTCTTTGGATGCAACTCAGCATTCTTTGTCCTCCAAACACGACGAGTTGAGTTTTTACCAAAAAGTTCTATTTTGGTTTCATCTGACCATATGACCTTCTCCCAATCTTCTTCTGAATCATCCAAATGCTCTCGAGAAAACTTCAGACGGGCCTGGACATGTACTGGCTTAAGCAGGGGGACACGTCTGGCACTGCAGGATTTGAGTCCCTGGCGGCGTAGTGTGTTACTGATGGTAGGCTTTGTTACTTTGGTCCCAGCTCTCTGCAGGTCATTCACTAGGTCCCCCCGTGTGGTTCTGGGATTTTTGCTCACCGTTCTTGTGATCATTTTGACCCCACGGGGTGAGATCTTGCGTGGAGCCCCAGATCGAGAGAGATTATCAATGGTCTTGTATGTCTTCCATTTCCTAATAATTGCTCCCACAGTTGATTTCTTCAAACCAAGCTGCTTACCTATTGCAGATTCAGCAGGTCTACAATTTTATTTCTGGTGTCCTTTGACAGCTCTTTGGTCTTGGCCATAGTGGAGTTTGGTTGTGGACAGGTGTCTTTTATACTGATAACAAGTTCAAACAGGTGCCATTAATACAGGTAACGAGTGGAGGACAGAGGAGCCTCTTAAAGAAGTTGTTACAGGTCTGTGAGAGCCAGAAATCTTGCTTGTTTGTAGGTGACCAAATACTTATTTTCCACCATAATTTGCAAATAAATTCATAAAAAATCCTACAATGTGATTTTCTGGATTTTTTTCTCCCTCATTTTGTCTGTCATAGTTGAAGTGTACCTATGATGAAAATTACAGGCCTCTCATCTTTTTAAGTGGGAGAACTTGTACAATTGGTGGCTGACGAAATACTTTTTTGCCCCACTGTATATATTCCTCTGCCGGAGGTTCACCTTATATGGCGACACCCCCACGGCACTCAAGCCCCGGGTTAGAGCCATGAGACATGTCTGATGGCAGGTGGGCCATGAGGCCAGTGATTGTCATCACGTACAAAGGAAACAATGTGTTACCTAACATTGTGTAAACATCACATGTAAAGGAGACAATGTCACGTGTAATGGAGAGAATGTGTTGTGTGGCTGTAGTTAAGGAGGCTTGGGCAGAAAACATTTATTTATTATTATTAACATTAAAAATGTAAAAGATAAGAGATTGATGCATTAGAAGCTTGAAGATTTTGCAGCAAGGTAAGAACAGAACTTAATTACTATTGTTGGAAACTACTGCGTTGTTTTTCAAAATCTATAAAATCCACATCAGTTGTGAGGCTGTGGAACAATAAGAGAAGTGTTACCGGTTTTCATGAACTAGTTAATTCATCTGTTGAATAAAGTGCTGAGAAGTAAAGTAACAATAAAACAACTACAGACTCAGGGGATTCACCCGCGGCCAGACCTTATTGTGGGCTTGAGCAGGAAGCCACAGGGGAGCTACAGGGTAACTGTAAACAGAACACTAAATGTCACTAGGAGTTAAGCCTGTAAGGTTTTCAACCTCCACCCAGACTAAGTGCTGAACCTGTTTTCAGTTAAGAATGAATTCAGCTGAAATCCTATACCCAGGCCTTTAAGCGAGTAACCAGGACACAAACTACCCATAATCAGTAGCGTCAGTGTATACAAAATCTACAGACACTATGAAAGCTTTAACCAAGTGTACTTCTTCCCAGAGGATCAATACAGCTCCATTAGACAACGACATTATTCACACA
>NC_088234.1:10285098-10295098 GCF_036934945.1 Oncorhynchus masou masou
TGTGTGTGAGTGTGTGTGTGTGTGTGTATGAGTATGTGTGTGTGAGTGTGTGTGTATGAGTATGTGTGTGTGAGTATGTGTGAGTATGTGTGTGTGAGTGTGTGTTTGTGAGTGTGTGTGTGTGAGTGAGTGTGTGCATGTGTGTGAGTGTGGGTATGTGAGTGTGTGAGTGTGTGTATGTGTGTGAGTGTGTGTATGTGTGTGTGTATGTGTGTGTGTGTGAGTGTGTGTGTGTGTGTGTGTGTGAGCGTAAGTGTGTGGGAATCTGGTTTTAGCTGTATAGAATTAACGGTCAATTGTTGATACATTTTATCTGATCATTTTTTTAAACATTTTTCTTTCTTGTTTTTGGAGAGTGTATGATTATTTAAGATGTGATAAGACTGAGATTTCTTGATTGAGATATGTCGTGGAAATTTCCTCTATTTACCAAATCATGAGAGCAAACCACACACACAAGTCAGAGTTAGTTATCTTTAATTATATGAGCTCTATCACAACCCTGTGACTCTCAGATCAATTCAGTGTCTATCAATGAATTCTCTGAGACTCCCTCACACATTGTTACTGAGATCCTTTATAGCAAAGACACACATAATTTGTCGTTCAGCTTTGCTCTCTTCTCAAACTCAGAACCATAAACAAATCCTCTATATCAACAGCCATATATCAAATCCATCCTATCTTGACAAGATCAGAGACACACTGACTGGCACACAGACATTGTGGAGCCAAGAGATACACGCTTGACCTCTCTCCGGCCCAAGCAACTTAGTCTTGACATAGAACAGATACTGCAACCCCGCCACAGTATTATACAAAAATAACATTCTGATGAGAAGTAACTTACAAACATTTGATGAATATAAAACATCTTACCGATGTTACCACCTAATTCTGATTATTCCCCAACAGATATCAATAAAAAAATAAAACATCCGTGAGTCTTAGGCCCAGGCAATGTTTAGAAGTGAGTTTAGGAGGTATGCTAACTTATTTCTAATGTTTCATCAGACCTGCTGTGTCCATCGGGGCTTATTTTAGTCACCACTAGCTAACAATCAGTAGAAGTGAATGGGGCTCGTTTTAGCCACCACTAGCTAACAATCAGTAGAAGTGAATGGGGCTCGTTTTAGCCACCACTAGCTAACAATCAGTAGAAGTGAATGGGGCTCGTTTTAGCCACCACTAGCTAACAATCAGTAGAAGTGAATGGGGCTCGTTTTAGCCACCACTAGCTAACAATCAGTAGAAGTGAATGGGGCTCGTTTTAGCCACCACTAGCTAACAATCAGTAGAAGTGAATGGGGCTCGTTTTAGCCACCACTAGCTAACAATCAGTAGAAGTGAATGGGGCTTATTTTAGTCACCACTAGCTAACAATCAGTAGAAGTGAATGGGGCTTATTTTAGCCACCACTAGCTAACAATCAGTAGAAGTGAATGGGGCTCGTTTTAGTCACCACTAGCTAACAATCAGTAGAAGTGAATGGGGCTCGTTTTAGCCACCACTAGCTAACAATCAGTAGAAGTGAATGGGGCTCGTTTTAGTCACCACTAGCTAACAATCAGTAGAAGTGAATGGGGCTTATTTTAGTCACCACTAGCTAACAATCAGTAGAAGTGAATGGGGCTTATTTTAGCCACCACTAGCTAACAATCAGTAGAAGTGAATGGGGCTCGTTTTAGCCAACACTAGCTAACAATCAGTAGAAGTGAATGGGGCTCGTTTTAGCCACCACTAGCTAACAATCAGTAGAAGTGAATGGGGCTCGTTTTAGCCAACACTAGCTAACAATCAGTAGAAGTGAATGGGGTTTGTATGCATGTTTTCCTTTTCCAATGGCAAAATAAATCTGTAGCTTGGACTGTTAGCCAAATGATTTCACCAGTTAGATAGTCCGGGCCTGAAGAAAACCAGTTAGATAGTCCGGGCCTGAAGAAAACCAGTTAGATAGTCCGGGCCTGAAGAAAACCAGTTAGATAACAACCAATAGAAGTGAATATGGCATGTGACATCAAACCAAATATGAGATTGATTTGATGTTTTGGTCACGTGCCACATTCACCTCTATTGGTTGCTAGCTAGCATACGTTTGTAGTGGCTGTTTAGAGAAAACCCAACCATGGATTAGTTGTAAAAGCCCTCAATTGGTACTTCATTGAATGAGTTTGACACCCCTGAATTATAGAATGAGCAGTAGAAAAAAAAAATAGGTGAGTAAATGTTGTTTGCTGTGAATCAAGTAATTCTCCCTGTATTTTCAATGCCATTTTCCTGTGAAACATTGGTAAACACTACACGTGGGGGCTCCCGAGTGGCGCAGCGGTTTAAGGCACTGCATCTCAGTGCTAGAGGAGTCACTACAGACCCTGGTTCGATCCCAGGCTGTTTCACAACCGGCCGTGATCGGGAGTCCCATAGGGCGGAGCACAATTGGCCCAGCGTCATTCGGGTTAAATTTTGGCCGAGGTAGGCCATCATTGTAAAATAAGAATTTGTTCTTAACCGACTTGCCTTGTTAAATAAAGGGTCAATGAAATGGAAACAGCGATAATCAGACATAACGGGTTTACATACATCAGTAACATGCATTTGTGACTATGAACAAATCACACTGTAATGGATTCTCACAACAACCTTTAATTTTCCATCTAGATTATTTATTTTATTGTCAAACAGAGTAAAACCTTCCAGTAGCCAATGACATTGAGGTTACCACCATCTACTGTAAAGACATATATATAATTTTATTTTATATATTATATATAACTATTCAACTCATCAAGGTGGCAGTCTCTTGTCCCTTTTCTTGTCAAGGATTTTATCCCAATACAAATTGCACTTTTTAAATATGAGTAAAAACTGACATTTGAGTTTGTTGCGCCCCTAAAATGGCACCCCATTCCAGGGCTATATAGTGTAGTGTATATACAGTGTACAAAACATTAAGAACACCTTCCTAATATTGACACCTAAACCGTTGCGCCTGGCACTTACTACCAGACCCCATTCAAAGGCACTTTAATATGTGTCTTGCCCATTCACCCTCTGAATGGCACACACACACACAATCCATGTCCCAATTGACTCAAGGCTTAAAAAAAGTAGGTTGAACAAGTGACATCAATAAGGGATCATAGCGTTCACCTGGATTCACCTGGTCCGTCTGTCCTGGAAAAAGCCGGTGTTCTTAATGTTTTGTCCACTCAGTTTATAGTTTCATGCACTACATAGAGAACAGGGTGACGTTTGGAAACCACACCTTTAGTTACATTCATTACCGTTTGTTGTGTTGGCTCACGTTTAAGCTGATCGAATACTTGCAAAGCCAATTACATTCATTTAACTTAACCTTTATAAAAGTTGAGCTTGCAAAAATAAATCGCAAAAAAGAAAACATTTCTCAAATTAAGTAACTTATCAAATCTACATCGTCCTCTGTTTGCATATTACGTTATACTTTCTGCCTTGTATTTTAGTAAAAAACTGAAACTGTGAAAATCCCCAAAACAACACAAAACCTTCATAAATACAGCATATAGGCTTGAGGTTCAGAAACAAAAATGTCCCAGAACTCACACTGGCAATAAAACAAAAATGTTTTCTCAAGTAAAACATTGTGACTTCTATTCAACCCAGGAAGCATCAGTTTCAACTGTGTTTTCCAATCCTGGTCCCTGGGACCCAAGGTGCACATTTTTGTTATTGTCCTGGCTCTAATACACCTCCATCAGTCAAGTGTGTTAGTTCAACAACAGAAATGCTCACCGTTTTGGGTCCCCAGGATTAGGAAACAGTGAGTTACAACATCTATCAAATTGAGGCAGACCTACCAGAAGATTATACATTTGTATGATTATTCTTGATTGTCAAGTCATCTCAACAAATCATATCATGGACCTGTAAACTGCCCATGATAACCCTCTTATAGGTCTCAATGACTAGTTATCAATGATTAGGTACCAGTTACTGACTAGTTATCAATGATTAGGTACCAGTTACTGACTAGTTATCAGTTATTAGGTACCAGTTACTGACTAGTTATCAATGACTAGTTATCAATGACTAGTTATCAATGATTAGGTACCAGTTACTGACTAGTTATCAATGATTAGGTACCAGTTACTGACTAGTTATCAATGACTAGTTATCAATGACTAGTTATCAGTTATTAGGTACCAGTTACTTACTAGTTATCAATGACTAGTTAGTTATTAGGTACCAGTTACTGACTAGTTATCAATGACTAGGTACCAGTTACTTACTAGTTATCAATGACTAGGTACCAGTTACTTACTAGTTATCAGTTATTATGTACCAGTTACTGACTAGTTATCAATGACTAGTTATCAATGACTAGGTACCAGTTACTTACTAGTTATCAATGACTAGGTACCAGTTACTGACTAGTTATCAATGACTAGGTACCTGCTACTGACTAGTTATCAATGACTAGTTATCAGTTATTATGTACCAGTTACTTACTAGTTATCAATTATTAGGTACCAGTTACTTACTAGTTATCAATGACTAGTTATCAATGACTAGTTATCAATGACTAGTTATCAATGACTAGTTATCAATTATTAGGTACCAGTTACTTACTAGTTATCAATGACTAGTTATCAGTTATTAGGTACCAGTTACTTACTAGTTATCAATGACTAGTTATCAATTATTAGGTACCAGTTACTTACTAGTTATCAATGACTAGTTATCAATGACTAGTTATCAATTATTAGGTACCAGTTACTTACTAGTTATCAATGACTAGTTATCAATGACTAGTTATCAATGACTAGGTACCAGTTACTTACTAGTTATCAATGACTAGTTATCAATGACTAGTTATCAGTTATTATGTACCAGTTACTTACTAGTTATCAATGACTAGGTACCAGTTACTTACTAGTTATCGAGTAATAGTTAGCAAAGATTACAGGCCTGGTCGATGTAGTACACTATATATAGGGAATAGGGTGCTATTTGTCTGACCAAACAAAGACAGTGTGTTGTCCATGTTAGATGTAAATATCTGCCAGGCTGGACAAAAAAAGGATAAAGAATGAGACCCAGTGAACACTCAGGTGAATGCTTTTTAAGTCTAACAGTCAGATCACACTTGTGTTTTTATTTGACCTTTATTTGTGTTTAAGGGTGTACATGTTGGTGTGTCTGAAATCTGTCATGCTTACTAAATGACTCGTTAAGTCATACTTAGAAAGTGTACTTACTAAAACTACAAATTGTGTACTAACAGTACTACATACTATTTAGGACGTACTGGTTAGTAAAGATGTATGCAGTAAGCAACAAATATCAACATACTACTTATCTAATGCGCAATCGGGCTAGTTTCTACCATTCGCTCATTTTTGTAGAGCGCCGCCCCCTATTCTGATTATCGGCTGTTGTCAAACACAAGTGGGTGTGAAAAGACGATTCGCTCCCTCAATAGCGTATATAGCGAATTCCACTAGACGAAAGGCCAAATTAATATGACATCCTGGCATTTAAAACACACTCAAAGTCAAATAATATTAAAATGTTCTACTTTCACATTCCCGAAAAAGCCTCCCCCTTTAGAAGGCAGGTACAGGTGTTCTGATACAGCCAGCACGTGTGTGTCTACTGCAGGGCACAGGAGCCACAGGGCAGGAAGTCCTGTACATATACAGCCACAGCCCTGGTGAGGTATGTCATACTGCCAAATCGTCCACTAGGGGCGCTGTCATACAGCAAGCGACACACTCCTGTGGAGGGGTCTCTCTCCAAGATCTGCTCCTCTGCTCCCAAGTCCTTCTGTAGAGGAAGGGAGGGAGGGACTTTAATTTAAGAAAAAAGGGGGAAAAATATAAGAAAGAAAGAAAAGAAAGTAAAGAAGGAAAGAAAGAAAGGAAGGAAAGGAAGGAAAGGAAGGAAAAGAAAGAAAGAAGGAAGGAAAGGAAGGAAAAGAAAGAAAGAAGGAAAGGAAGGAAGGAAAAGAAAGGAAGGAAAAGAAAGAAGGAAAAGAAAGAAGGAAAGGAAAGAAGGAAAAGAAGGGAAAAGAAAGAAGGAAAAGAAAGAAGGAAAGGAAAGAAGGAAAAGAAAGAAAGGAAGGAAAAGAAAGGAAGGAAAAGAAAGAAGGAAAGGAAAAAAGGAAAGGAAAGAAGGAAAAGAAAGGAAAAGAAAGAAAGGAAGGAAAAGAAAGAAAGAAGGAAAGGAAGGAAAGGAAAGAAGGAAAAGAAAGAAAGAAGGAAAAGAAAGAAAGAAGGAAAGGAAAGAAGGAAAAGAAAGAAAGAAAGAAGGAAAGGAAGGAAAAGGAAAGAAGGAAAAGAAAGGAAAAGGAAAGAAGGAAAAGAAAGAAAATAAGGAAAAGGAAATAAGGAAAGAAGGAAGGAAAGGAAAGAAGGAAAGAAAGAAGGAAAGAAAGGAAAGAAGGAAAGAAAGAAAAAGAAGGAAAGAAAGGAAAGGAAAGAAGGAAAAGAAAGAAAGAAGGAAAAGAAAGAAGGAAAAGAAAGAAGGAAAAGAAAGAAGGAAAAGAAAGAAGGAAAGAAGGAAATAAGGAAAGAAGGAAAGAAGAAAGAAGGAAATAAGGAAAGGAAAGAAGGAAAGAAAGAAGGAAAGAAAGAAAAAGAAGGAAAGAAAGGAAAGGAAAAGAAGGAAAGAAAGGAAAGGAAAAGAAGGAAAGAAAATAAGGAAAAGGAAAGGAAAGAAGGAAAGAAAGAAAAAGAAGGAAAGAAAGGAAAGAAGGAAAAGAAAGAAGGAAAAGGAAAGAAGGAAAAGAAAGAAGGAAAAGAAGGAAAAGGAAAGAAGGAAATAAGGAAAAGAAATAAGGAAAGAAAGGAAAAGGCCCATCTCGTACTAGTAGAAAAAAAAGAACAGAACCCACCTGCTCATAGTAGAACAAACAAATGCGAGCCCACCCACCTGGTCGTGGTAAAACATGTCGTTGGCGATGTGGACGATCTTCTCCACATGGATGATGCTGCCCACACTGTCTATATCCACGTCTGCCAGCATGGTGAGAACTAAGATGGCCTCCACCAGTAACTGGCGGTACTCTGGCTGGGGCACCCGGTTCAGCACCGTCTCCACGTGCACCGCAAACTTGATCTCATCTAAAGTCATCTGGGGTGTGACGGGGGTTGGGGGAGTGGAAGGATGGGAGATGGGAGGGGATGAGAGAGAGGGAGTTGGAGAGAGAGAGACTTTCTGAAGTCAGGAAGTACAGTTGTCTGAATTATTCCAATGCATGATCAGTAGTCATCGTTTTTTTTGTACATCATTTCTCAACAGAGGCATTTCTAATCAGCGCTGTGATTGGACGCCTTACCTCCCTTGTCGTTGAAGATGGTAGAACGAATCCTTCTATGGACAGACCATGACACTGCAAAGCCAAACAATTCCTTTAATGACTGAATGGGTTAGAATCAGACCTGGGTTCAAATACAGCTGGCATAATACTATTACTATACACAATATTAACATGTATTACTATACACAATATTAACATATATTACTATACACAATATTAACATATATTACTATACACAATATTAACATATATTACTATACACAATATTAACATATATTACTATACACAATATTAACATATATTACTATACACAATATTAACATATATTACTATACACAATATTAACATATATTACTATACACAATATTAACATATATTACTATACATAATATTAACATATATTACTATACACAATATTAACATATATTACTATACACAATTCAATATTATATTAACATTATATATATATAAAATACTATATTTGGTAGAACCCTAAAGGGGGATTCTAATACTATAAAAGGCAACAGTAAACATGAATGACCTCCCCCTTGGGCCAATTAGTGACAACAATCCAAGCTCAGAACAGGAAATGAGATACTCTTGTTCAAAGTTTGGAATTTAATTTGTTGATTGCTATAGTGCCGCCTTCGGCCCAATCAATGTCAAGACGCATCATTCACCCAAGTTGAGTCAAAACCGTGCCATACTCTATTGAAAGCAGGTACTTCCACACAGGTGTTGTTTCAGGTGAGTTAATTAAGCAATTCACATCCCATCATGCTTAGGGTCATGTATAAAAAATGCTAAGCAGGCCATAATTTTGGCTACCTTGGCCCTGCCCCCATAGGATGACAATGCCTCCATCTACAGGTCATGAGCGGACACTGAATGGTTTGATGAGCATGACAACGACATAAACTGTATGTCATGGTCAGCTCAGTCACCTGATCTCAACCCAATTCAACACTTATTGAAGATTCAGGAGTGGTGCCTTTTCCAACACCATCAACTAAACACCAAACAATGGAATTTATTGTGGAAGAACGGTGTTGCATCCCTCCTATACAGTTCACAGACACTTGTAGAATCTATGCCAAGGTGCACTGAACTTGTTCTTGCACATGGTGGCCCAACACCCTATTAAGACATGTTCTGTTGGTGTTTCCTTTATTCTGGCAGTTACCTGTAGATTATAAGTATAATATATACATTATAATATTAATTATATATATATATATATATATATATATAAATAAATAACTCAGCAACATCCCTTTTTCAGGACCCTGTCTTTCAAAGATAATTAGTTAAAAATCTAAATAACTTCACATATCTTTATTGTAAAGGGTTTAAACACTGTTTCCCATGCTTGTTCAATGAACCATAAACAATTAATGAAAATACACCTGTGGAACGATCATTAACTTCTGTGGTGTAGGGGGTAGTATTTTCACGTCCGGATGAAAAGCGTGCCCAGAGTAAGCTGCCTGCTACTCATGCCCAGAGGCTAGTGTATGCATATTATTAGTAGATTTGGATTTGGATAGAACACATTCTGATGTTTCTAAAACGGTTTGAATGATGTTTGTGAGTATAACAGAACTCATATGGCAGGCAAAAACCTGAGGAAAGATTTCCCACTTCCTGGTTGGATTTAAGGTTTGTAGTTTTTCAAGTGATTGCCTATCCAATATACTGTGTCTATGGGGTCAGATTGCACTTCCTAAGGCTTCCACTAGATGTCAACAGTCTTTAGAACCTTGTTTCAGGCTTCTACTGTGAAAGGGGAGCGAATAAGAGCCGTTTCAACCAAGGGTCTGGCTGAAAGCCTCGAGTTTAGTCACTCGCACGGCCGTGAGCACGAGCTCCGTTCTCTTTCATTTCTAATGACAAAGGAATTGTCCGGTTGGAATATTATTGAAGATTTATGATAAAAAACTTCCTAAAGATTGATTCTATACATCGTTTGACATGTTTCTACAAACTGTAATGGAACTTTTTTTACTTTTCATCTGGAATTAGTGCCCGCGCCTTGTGCATTTGGATTACTGGACTAAACGCGCAAACAAAAAGGAGGTATTTGGACATAAAGATTAACTTTATCGAACAAAACTAACATTTGTTGTCTAACATGGAGTCCTGGGAGTGCCATCTGATGAAGATCATCAAAGGTTAGTGATTAATTTAATCGCTATTTCTGACTTTTGTGAGCACTCTCCTTGGCTGGAAATGGCTGTATGGTTTTCTGTGGCTAGGCACTAACCTAACATATTCGCATGGTGTGCTTTCGCAGTAAAGACTTTTTGAAATCGGACACTGTGGTTGGATTTACAAGAAGTACATATTTAAAATGGTGTATAATACTTGTATGTTGGAGGAATTTTAATTATGGGATTTCTGTTGTTTTGAATTTGACACCCTGAAATTTCATTGGCTGTTGTCCTTGTCCCACTTGTACCAGAGAGGTTAAGACACTAACAGCTTACAGACGGTAGGCAATTAAGGTCACAGCTATGAAAACTTAGGACACTAAAGAGGCCTTTCTACTGACTCTGAAAAACACCAAAAGAAAGATGCCCAGGGTCCATGCTCATCTGCGTGAATGTTCCTTAGGCATGCTGCAAGGAGGCATGAGGACTGCAGATGTGGCCAGGGCAATAAATTGCAATGTCCCTACTGTGAGACGCCTACGACAGCGCT
>NC_088234.1:10300098-10355098 GCF_036934945.1 Oncorhynchus masou masou
CCCACATTGCCCACCTCGTGGATAGAGATGGCCGGACTGGCACCTGCGTCTACAGAACGCACTGGAACACACAGAACAAACATAGGATACCACATATAAGGATGTCATAATATGTGTGTATAGTATATTACATGTAAAATATGAGTTCATGGCAATCTAATAACTGTTCATAAAGATGTTCATAGGGATGTTATAACAGTTCATAGAGGCTTCATACCGCTCTTCTGCACTCCAAACTCTTTCCCACTGAGGATGTGATGCAGCAGGATCTTTAATTCTGACGGACTCAGACTCATCAGACTCTCTGTAGCCTCCTCTCCTACAGGGCCCACACGCACGCCACGCCACGCACGCCACGCCACGCACGCCACGCACGCCCGCCACACACGCACGCACGCCACGCCACGCACGCACGCCACGCACACACGCCCGCCACACACGCACGCCACGCACGCACGCCCGCCACACACGCCCGCCACACACGCACGCCACACACACACGCCCGCCACGAACGCACGCCACACACACACACGCCCGCCACACACGCACGCCACACACGCACGCCACACACGCACGCCACACACACACGCCCGCCACACACGCACGCCACGCACGCATGCCACGCACGCACGCCACGCATGCCACGCACGCACGCCACGCACGCACGCCACGCACGCACGCCACGCACGCCACACACACACACGCCACACACACACGCCCGCGACACACGCACGCCACACACAATTTCAAAAGTCACTTTTCACATAAAGAAATACTACTTGTATTGAATTGGTTACAGGATGTTTGACACTACTTCCTACTTCACTGTAGGGTCAAAAATAATACAAACATTTTAGGGAATGTCCTTTTCTAGTCATTGTGACCTGAGCAGTTGAGAGACTGTGCCAGCCTCTGGGTTCAACTTACTGCTACTATCAATATGACCTATTACCTGAGCAGTTGAGAGACTGTGCCAGCTCAGTGGCCATCACCTGGATGATGAGTCCGATACGCAGCCTGTACATCTCACTGAACAGGCTGGGTTGGGTACGCATGTTCATCGCCAGGTACACCATGATCTCCTGTTAAATACACACACACAACCGCAAGAGAGAGAGAGAGACAGAGGTAGTTTGAAAAGGAACGCTTGCCCAAACGAGTGAGCTTACAGACTGTGTGCCTTTGTACCTGTGTGAGGATGGCTATAGTGATGTTGTTCTCACTAGCTTCATCTATCAGCATGGCCAGCTTGTCTGGAGGGATGGGTCTGAGAGACAGAGAGATGGAGAGAGATGAAGGGATAGAGAGAGAGAAAGTAGGAAAGAGAGATAGATGAAGGAATGCCGAGAGAGAGAGGATATAATAAGAAAGAAAGAGAGAGGTGAAGGGATACAGAGAGAGACCATCACAACCATGTATATTTTTTATATATTTAACCAACATATATCTACTGGTATTTTTCAAGGGGAGCCCTGGACAATATGCATCACTCAGAGTCTCTGGTCAAAAGTAGTGCCCTACAAAGGGAACCTGGTGCCCTACAAAGGGAACCTGGTGCCCTACAAAGGGAACCTGGTGCCATTTAGGAAGCAGGAATTAGGAAAGTAAACTGACGCTGTGATGGTCTTCTCCCGAGGTTCTGGAGGCAGACCCACAGTCAGGTGCTTCTGGTGGGCCAACAAATCAGAGCAAGCCTGGGGACACACAGCAACTAATCAAAAACAAGTATACGTTCATCAACCAATCAAAAACAGATCTGTCCTCATCAACCAATCATAACAGGCCATTGCTGACACCTAGCAACCAATCACAAACAGTCCTGCTGAGCCACAGAAACCAATCAAAAACAAGTACACACACTAGTCAACCAATCAAAACAGGCCTGCTAACCCCTAGTAACCAATCATAATAGGTGTTTGTATATTTACCCAGTCGAGTTCCTCTACTTTCTTCCTCAGTATTCCAGAGATCATGCGTATGAGTCCCCAGTGTTTGAGATCTCCTGCCTTCACATACAGGTCTGTCAGCAGGGAGCGGACTGTAGAGCCTTTACCATGTAGCCTGGTGTCCCACTCCATACCCCTAGTGGACAGAGACACACACACAGGTCTGTCAGCAGGGAGCGGACTGTAGAGCCTTTACCATGTAGCCTGGTGTCCCACTCCATACCCCTAGTGGACAGACACACACACACACACACACACACACACACACACACAGACAGGTCTGTCAGCAGGGAGCGGACTGTAGAGCCTTACCATGTAGCCTGGTGTCCCACTCCATACCCCTAGTGGACAGAGACACACACACACACACACACACAGAGACACGCACACAGAGACACGCAGACAGACAGAGAGACACAGAGACAGACACACGCAGACAGACAGACACAGACAGAGAGAGACACAGAGACAGACACACGCAGACAGACAGACAGACACAGACAGACAGACAGACAGACAGACAGACAGACAGACAGACACAGACAGACAGACACAGACAGACAGAGAGACACGCAGACAGACAGACAGACACAGACAGACACAGAGAGACACAGAGAGACACGCAGACAGACAGACAGACACGCAGACAGACAGACAGACAGACACGCAGACAGAGAGACACGCAGACAGAGAGACACGCAGACACGCAGACACACACACAGACAGACAGACAGACAGACAGACACAGACAGACAGAGACACGCAGACAGACAGACAGACAGACAGACACGCAGACAGACAGACAGAGAGACACGCAGACAGACAGACAGAGAGACACGCAGACAGACACACAGACAGACAGACAGACACACAGACAGACACAGACAGACAGAGAGACACGCAGACAGACAGACAGAGAGACACGCAGACAGAGAGACACGCAGACACGCAGACACACACAGACACACAGACACACAGACACACAGACAGACAGACAGACAGACAGACAGACACAGACAGACACAGACAGACACAGACAGACACAGACAGACACAGACAGACACGCAGACAGACAGACAGACACGCAGACAGACAGAGAGACACGCAGACAGACAGAGAGACACGCAGACACACACAGACAGACAGACAGACAGACACGCAGACACGCAGACACACAGACACACAGACACACAGACACACAGACACACAGACACACAGACAGACAGACAGACAGAATCTGACTTGTCTTTGAAGAGGATGTACAGTATGTCCGCCTGGTCTGGTAGACTGTGGGTGTCTCTGAGGAGCTGGACCAGACTAGTGTAGTCTATATCACCACTGGCATCTCTGGGCAGGTTACACTCTGTGGTCACTACTACCTGAGGAAACTGTAGAGAGAGGTGGAGGAGAGAGAGAGAGAGAAAGTGAGAGAGTAGTCTTTTAGTATAAGGCTTGAGAAAATGTTAAATGTGTTCACATGTGCATGCAATCACACACACACCCCTACCTGACTGGTGTGAGGCGCAGAGGAATCTGTGAGGGTGAGGTGGAGGGAGGGCTGAGGGGAACGGAAGAGCTTGGTGGGGAGATACAAGTGGGCATCTGGAAGAGAGGGGGGGGGTAGAGAGCGACAGAGAGGAGAGCGGAGGGTAGAGAAAGCGACAGAGGGAGGAGGAGAGAGAGCGACAGAGAAGAGGGGGTAAGAGGGGAGACAGCGATAGAGGGGGAGAGAGAGCGACAGAGGGAGGAGGGGAGAGCAACAGAGAGGAGAGGGGAGGAGGGGAGAGCGACAGAGAGGAGGGGGAGGGGAGAGAGCAACAGAGAGGAGGGGGGGGGGGAGGGGAGAGAGCAATAGAGAGGAGGGGGGAGGAGGGGAGAGAGCAACAGAGAGGAGGGGGGAGGAGGGGAGAGAGCAACAGAGAGGAGGGGGAGGAGGCGAGAGAGCAACAGAGAGGAGGGGGGGAGAGAGAGATGGGGGTAAAAAGAGAGATCTGTTCAATGACCTTGATCGAACAGGTGCAAGGGAGGAGCAACAACCTGCAGACACTGTGCCTGAGTTGGACACCCTTAAAAAGTTCCTCACTGTGTAGGTGGAGTTCCTTAGCCTTGTGCATCAGAGACACCATTTCCTTGGTCTTCGTGGCTGCTGCTTTGAACCTGTCCAGCCCTCCAGAGTCACCTCTGACCTATAACCCAAAATAATCATCCAGAAAAGACATGGGACAAGAGTATTGGTTAGATTAAGGCCAGGTTTCCCGTATGTATGTATGTATGTATGGCTCTACAGTCCGCTCCCTGCTGACAGACCTGTGTGTGTGTGTGTGTGTATGTATATATATATATATATGGGGTCAGTTTCTCAGATCTAGATTAATCCTAATTCCCAAACCTGGCCTTATATATATATATATATGTATGTGTGTGCGTGCATATATATATGGGGTCAGTTTCTCAGATCTAGATGAATCCTCGTACTGGGCAACAAAAAATAAGCTAATTGGAGAATCTCAATTTAAATTGGTTTATAGTCCAGGATCAGGCTTAATCTGTGTCTGGGAAACCTGGCCTTATACACACACACACACACACACACACACACACACACACACACACACACACACACACACACACACACACACACACACTTTGTGAGAAAATGTATATGTAAAAAAAAATGGTGTATTTACTAATCAATAACCCTGACCTTTGGCCCTCTGCTGGGGTTCGCTGTGGTCAACAACTGGTCCAGGTACTGGGCTAGATCATCAGCGTCTAGAGAGGGAGGGGGAGAAAGGAGGAGGGGAGAGTTGAAAGGGAGTAGAAGGAGCGAGACGAGAGAGACACACACAGCTAAGGGCTTTGCAAGTTTGAATTTTATAAAGTTAGTGTGGGAGAGGTGGAAAAATTATTGTTATCGATCAATAATGACAAAACTCCTGCATTGACAGCCGATGGAAAGCTACTGAGGATGGTAGCGAACTCTATAGCCACTGATCTGTCATATTTTTAATCTGTGGCTCGAGGAAAGGCTTTGTCCTCAGGCCTGGAGGGAATTAATTCCGCTATCCAAGAGTGGTAAAGTGGCCTTAACTGGTTCTAACAGCAGACCTATAAGCTTGCTGCCAGCTCTTAGCAAACTGTTTGAAAAAATTGTGTTTGACCAAATACAATGCTATTTCACTGTAAACAAATTAACAACAGACTTTCAGCATGCTTTTAGAGAAAGGCACTCAAAATGTACTGCACTGACACAAATGATAATAAGAAGATTGTGGGAGCTGTACGGTTAGATTTCAGTGCAGCCTTTGATATTACTGACCATAACCTGTTGTTGAAAACCTCTGCAACCTCAGCAATATCATGGATTCAGAGCAATCTATCTAATAGAACTCAAAGGGTTTTCTATAATGGAAGCTTCACTAATGTCAAACATGTAAAGTGTGGTGTACCGCAAGGCAACTCCCTAGGCCCTCTACTCTTCTCTATTTTTTACCAATGACCTGCCACTGGCATTAAACAAAGCCTGTGTGTCCATGTATGATGATGATTCAACCACATACACGTCAGCAACCACAGGTAATGAAGTCACTGAAATTTTAACAAAGAGTTGCAGTCTGTTTTGGAATAAACTGGTCCTGAACATCTCTAAAACTAAGGGCATTGTATTTGGTACAAATTATTTCTTAAGTTCCAGACGTCAGCTGAATCTGGTAATGAATGGTGTGGCTGTTGAACAAGTTGAGGAGACTAAATTACTTGCCGTTACCTTAGATTGAAAACTGTCATGGTCAAAACATATCAAGTTGAAGTCTGAAGTTTACATTCACCTTAGTAAAAATTCCCCGTCTTCGGTCAGTTAGTATCTCCACATTATTTTAAGAATGTAAAATGTCAGAATAATAGTAGAGAGAATGATTTATTTCAGTTTTTATTTCTTTCATCACTTTCCCAGTGGATCGGAAGTTTACATACACTCAATTAGTATTTGGTAATCAAACTTTATCTTCCTTACTGATGTCTTGAAATGTTGCTTCAATTTGTCCTCAACATTTTTCCTCCCTCATGAAGCCATCTATTTTGTAAAGTGCACCAGTCCCTCCTGCAGCAAAGCACAACATGATGCTGTCACCCCCGTGCTTCACGGTTGGGATGGTGTTCTTCAGCATGCAAGCCTCCCCTTTTTCCTCCAAACATAATGATGGTCATTATGGTCAAACAGTTCTATTTTGTTTCATCAGACCAGAGGACATTTCTTGAAAAAGTATGATCATGTGGAGTTGCAAACCGTTTTTTTTATGAAGGATTTGGAGCAATGGCTTCTTCCTTGCTGAGCGGCCTTTCAAGTTAAGTCGATATAGGACTCGTTTGACTGTGGACATAGATATTTTGTACCCGTTTCCTCCAGCATCTTCACAAGGTCCTTTGCTGTTGTTCTGGGATTGATTTGCACTTTTTGAACCAAAGTACGTTCATCTCGAGCAGACAGAACGCGTCTCCTTAATTATACTTGCGTGCTATTGTTTGTACAGATGAACGTGGTACCTTCAGGCATTTGGAAATTCCTACCAAGGATGAACCAGACTTGTGGAGATCTACAATTTTTTTTCTGAGGTCTTGGCTGATTTCTTTTGATTTTCCCATGATGTCAAGCAAAGAGGCAGTGAGTCGAAGTTAGGCCTTCAAATACATCCATAGGTACACCTCCAATTGAGTCAAATGATGTCAATTAGCCTATCAGAAGCTTCTAAAGCCATGACATCATTTTCCAGAATTTTTCAAGCTGTTTAAAGCCACAGTCAACTTGGTGTATGTAACCCACTGGAATTGTGATACAGTGAATTATAAGTGAAATAATCTGTCTGTAAACAATTGTTGGAAAAATGACTTGTGTCATGCACAAAGTAGATGTCCTGACCGACTTGCCAAAACTATAGTTTGTTAACAAGAAATTTGTGGAGTGGTTGAAAAACAAGTTTTAATGACTCCAACCTAAGTGTATGTAAACTTCTGACTTCAACTGTAGATTCAATGGTCGTAAAGACGGGGAGAGGTCTGTCCGTATTGAAGAGATGCTCCGCTTTTTTGACACCACACTCCAAAATGCAAGTCCTGCAGGCTCTAGTTTAGTCTAGTCTTGATTATTGTCCAGTCGTGTGGTCAAGTCCTGCAGGCTCTAGTGTGGTCAAGTTAGTCTAGTTAGTCTAGTCTTGATCTATTTAGTCTAGTCTTGATCATTGTCCAGTCGTGTGGTCAAGTCCTGCAGGCTCTAGTTTAGTCTAGTCTTGATTATTGTCCAGTCGTGTGGTCAAGTCCTGCAGGCTCTAGTTTAGTCTAATCTTGATTATTGTCCAGTCGTGTGGTCAAGTCCTGCAGGCTCTAGTTTAGTCTAGTCTTGATTATTGTCCAGTCGTGTGGTCAAGTCCTGCAGGCTCTTGATTATTGTTTAGTCTAGGCTCTTGATTATTGTCCAGTCGTGGTCAAGTCCTGCAGGCTCTAGTTTAGTCTAATTATCCAGTCGTGTGGTCAAGTCCTGCAGGCTCTAGTTTAGTCTAATCTTGATTATTGTCCAGTCGTGTGGTCAAGTCCTGCAGGCTCTAGTTTAGTCTAGTCTTGATTATTGTCCAGTCGTGTGGTCAAGTCCTGCAGGCTCTAGTTTAGTCTAGTCTTGATTATTGTCCAGTCGTGTGGTCAAGTCCTGCAGGCTCTAGTTTAGTCTAGATTATTGTCCAGTCGTGTGGTCAAGTCCTGCAGGCTCTAGTTTATTAATCTTGATTATTGTCCAGTCGTGTGGTCAAGTCCTGCAGGCTCTAGTTTAGTCTAATCTTGATTATTGTCCAGTCGTGTGGTCAAGTCCTGCAGGCTCTAGTTTAAGTCTTGATTATTGTCCAGTCTAGTTAGTTGTCTAATCTTGATTATTGTCCAGTCGTGGTCAAGTCCTGCAGGAAAGAGGCTCTAGTCTTGCTCGCAGCCTAGTTTAGTCCCAGTCGTGTGGTCAACCTGCAGGCTCTAGCTAATCTTGATTATTGTCCACATTTCTAGCTCTTCATTGTAATCAGAGGGTCTGATTATTGTCCAAAGTCCTGCAGGCTCTATTACATCTTGATTATTGTCCAGTCGTGTCTCCTGCAGGCTCTAGGCTCTTGATTATTGTCCAGTTGAGTCCTGAGAGACTAATCTTGACTGCATCAGGCTTAGTTTTCTAATAATTGTCCAAACTTTTACGTTTTGTTTCATTGTAAAATCCATAAATTGTTTGAAACATTGAAAATCCTAAATTGTTTGCATAGTCAACTTACACACACACACTTACCCCACCAGGGGTCTTTTCACAGTTCCCAAATCCAGAACAAATTCTAGGGAGCGTACAGTATTATATAGAGCCTTTATTGTATGGAACTTCCTTCCATCTCATATTGCTCAAATAAACAGCAAACCTGGTCTCAAAAAAACAGATAAAGCAACACAACGCCTCTCCCCTATTTGACCTCGATAGTTTGTGTGAATGTATTGATATGTAGGCCTTTTTTTAAATGTATGTAGTTCTGCCTTTGATTTGTTCTTGTCTATTGATGTTCTGCATTATGTCATGTGTCATGTTTTGTGTGGACCCCAGGAAGAGTAGTTGCTGCTTTTGCAACAGCTAATGGGGATCCTAATAAAATACCTCTGTCACTCCCCATCCTCCTTCCCCCTCCCTTTCTTACCTCCATGGAAGGTCAAGCCATGCTCAGCAAAGCATCCATAGTCGTCATCATCATCATCATCGTCTTGTTGCTGGCCCATGCCACCCGCATGCTTACTGGCATCCAGGAAGCTGAGTTTGGCAAAACAGGAAGTGGTCAGGAACTCAGAGAGCTTCCCCGTCTGGATCCTGGAGGGAGAAAAATGAATGGATCAATGTCTGAGTGAGGGAAGGTACTAAGTGAGTAAATGTGTGTGTGTGTGTATGACCAAGTGATTTCAGAAAAAATGTATGAATGGTTAAATGCATGAATGATCAAAAGATTGAACGATTAAACAAAAACGGAAAATGAATGAATGTTATTGTTCCTTCCATTTCTTCAAACAAATGAATAAGGAGCCCTCACCTTGCTCCTCCATAGTATCCATCCTGTAGCTTCTTCAGAGTGGCCAGAACCGCAGGGTCCAAGTCAGAGTGGTCTTCAGCTGAAATGTACAGGGACAATGAGCTAACACACACACACACACACACACACACACACACACACACACTTTCCCTGCTGTGTGACTCACTGAGCATGGTCTGAGAGATAGGAAAGGTGACAGTGGGTCTTCCAGTCATCCTCCATCGAGAGGAGAGGTAGGACAGGTCTGTACGGAGCATATCAACAATCATCTGGTTGTCCAACGCCAAGTAGAACTGCTGGTGATCTATGAACTGGAGGGAGGGAGAGAGGGAGAGAGAGAGAGAGAGAGAGAGAGTGAGTGAGTGAGTGAGTGAGTAAAAAAGACTAGTAATTATCCCTCTCTTCCCAGGACATTCAGTAGCTACTGTCTAAAGTGATATCCAAATAAAGGAGCATTTGAACGATGAAATGATCCTAGAAAGTCATTAGGGATGTAAGGACACTCATCAGTCCCCAGTTCAAAAGTTATGTTAAAAGTTGTGTGTGCATCGGTCGACAGGACCACTAATGTAACCATGCATTGGTCAGAAAATCGATTCAAAACATTACGAATTGCCGGTTCACTAAAATGTTTCGCTTAAATGACTTTCTACCTTCCGAAAATACCCTTCATCTTGTGACAACTGTGTCCTCTACTTCAGCGTCGAACTACGAATGTAATTGGGTTGACAGTCATTGATCGACAAATCATTTTTCTTTCCTAACAACCCCAGGTAATATCAGTAGCCCGAGTCAAAGTGTGCTCTGTGTACAGCTCCTCTCGCTGACCTACGAGAGGGAGGCCTATTCCTGATCTGGCACATCTGTGCGTCACCTTCAGCATTCAAATGTTTGTAAAATGTCTTGCGAAATATTAGGCTTAATAGGTTGAATGACAACCGATGTAATTTGTTAGGTAATATTATGAAATGTGCAGTTGAAAATGGTGTTTTACCAGAATAAAAGTAGCCTAAGCTACAGCCGGAAAATACTACACTCATTTGGCTATAGGTAGGCTACATGCTATAGCTAGGCGACATGCTATGCAATGGCTAGGCGACATGCTATGCTATAGCTAGGCGACATGCTATAGCTAGGCGACATGCTATGCTATAGCTAGGCGACATGCTATGCTATAGCTAGGCGACATGCTATGCTATAGCTAGGCGACATGCTATGCTATAGCTAGGCGACATGCTATGCTATAGCTAGGCGACATGCTATGCTATAGCTAGGCGACATGCTATGCTATAGCTAGGCGACATGCTATGCTATAGCTAGGCGACATGCTATGCTATAGCTAGGCGACATGCTATGCTATAGCTAGGCGACATGCTATAGCTAGGCGACATGCTATGCTATAGCTAGGCGACATGCTATGCTATAGCTGGGCGACAAGCTATGCTATAGCTGGGCGACATGCTATGCTATAGCTAGGCGACATGCTATGCTATAGCTAGGGGACATGCTATGCTATAGCTAGGGGACATGCTATACTATAGCTAGGCGACATGCTATAGCTAGCCTACATTTGGCTATAGCAAGACTACATATTATAGGTAGGCAGACTACATGCTATAGGTAGACAGACTACATGCTATAGGTAGACAGACTACATGCTATAGGTAGACAGACTACATGCTATAGGTAGACAGAAAGACTACATGCTATAGGTAGACAGAAAGACTACATGCTATAGGTAGACAGAAAGACTACATGCTATAGGTAGACAGAAAGACTACATGCTATAGGTAGGTAGAAAGACTACATGCTATAGGTAGGTAGAAAGACTACATGCTATAGGTAGGTAGAAAGACTACATGCTATAGGTAGACAGACTACATGCTATAGGTAGACAGACTACATGCTATAGGTAGACAGACTACATGCTATAGGTAGACAGACTATATGCTAAAGGTAGACAGACTACATGCTATAGGTAGGTAGAAAGACTACATGCTATAGGTAGGTAGAAAGACTACATGCTATAGGTAGGTAGAAAGACTACATGCTATAGGTAGGTAGAAAGACTACATGCTACAGGTGATCAGGTCTTACAATAGAGTTTATATTCATTGTTCTGGTTCACCATGAGCAATAGTTTCGGTAGCTTCAGGTTTTACACACCTTTAGGGTTAAAGTTAGGATTAAGGATTAGGAGTAGAGTTAGGTTCAGTGTTAAGGACAAAATAACTCTTAATGGTCAAACATTTTTTTCCCTTAAAATAGCATTTGAACAAATTCAGGACATGAAAAACAACCTGACTTGTCAAAAAAGTTGTTGTTTTCCTACCTTGTCAGGACATTCAGGTGAAATGATAGGACATGGGGGTCCTGAAAAGGTAAGAAATACACACAACATTTGTCCTGTACTGTATCTACCTGTGGCGTGAAGGCAAAGATGGTGTTGCGGATGACATAGAACTTTGAAGTTCCTAGACATCCAATCCTCCTGTAGGGTCTACCAGTCAGCCCCAGTCTCTGGTTACGTCCTGGGGAAGAGGAAGAGTACAGATCGATGAGAGTAAGACCTTTAGACAGATCAAACATTCACAAGGCCGCAGGGCCAGACGGATTACCAGGACGTGTACTCCGAGTATGCGCTGACCAACTAGCAAGTGTCTTCACTGACATTTTAAACCTCTCCCTGTCTGGGTCTGTAATACAAAACATGATTCAAGCAGACCACCATAGTGGCTGTGCCCAAGAACACTAAGGTAACCTCCCTAAATGACTACCGATCCGTAGCACTCACATCTGTGCCCATGAAGTGCTTTGAAAGGCTGGTCATGGCTCACATCAACACCATCATCCCAGAAACCCTAGACCCACTCCAATTTGCATACCGCACCAACAGATCCACAGATGATGCAATCTCTACTGCACTCCACACTGCCCTTTCCACCTGGACAAAAGGAACACCTATGTGAGAATGCTATTCATTGACTACAGCTCAGCATTCAACACCAAAGTGCCCTCAAAGCTCATCAATAAGCTAAGGACCCTGGGACTAAACACCTCCCTCTGCAACTGGATCCTGGACTTCCTGACGGGCCGACCCCAGGTGGTAAGGCTAGGTAACAACACATCGCCACGCTGATCCTCAACACGGGGGCCCCTCAGGGCTGCGTGCTCAGTCCACTCCTGTACTCCCTGTCAACTCATTACTTCACGGCCAGGCATGACTCCAACACCATCATTAAGTTAGCAGACAACAGTGAAAAGGTAAGAAGTACACACACACAAAATGGTACTGTATCTACCTGTGGTGTGAAGGCAAAGATGGTGTTGCGGATGTGATAGAACTTAGAAGTTCCTAGACATCCAATCCTCCTGTAGGGTCTACCAGTCAGCCCTAGTCTCTGGTTACCGACAACGATGAGACAGCCTATAGGGAAGAGGTCAGAGACCTGGCCGTGTGATGCCAGGACAACAACCTCTCCCTCAACGTGATCAAGACAAAGGAGATGACCGTGGACTACATGAAAAGGAGGACTGATCACGTTCCCATTCTCATTGACAGGACTTTAGTGGAGCAGGTTGAGAGCTTCAAGTTCCTTGGTGTCCACATCACCAACAAACTAACATGGTCCAAGCACACCAAGACAGTCGCGAAGAAGGCACAATAAAACCTATTCCCAATCAGGAGACTGACGAGATTTGGCATGGGTCCTCAGATCCTCAAAAGGTTCTACAGCTGCATCATCAAGAGCATCCTGATTGGTTGCAACACTGCCTGGAGCAGCAACTGCTCGGCCTCTGAAAGTAAGGCACTACAGAGGGTAGTGCGTATGGCCCAGTACATCACTGTGGCCAATCTTCCTGCCATCCAGGACCTCTTGACCAGGCGGTGTCAGAGGAAGGCCTTAAAAATGGTCAAAGACTCCAGCCACCCTGGTCATAGACTGTTCTCTCTGCTACCGCATGGCAAGCGGTGCTGGAGCGCCAAGTCTAGGTCCAAGAGGCTTCTAAACCGCTTCTACCCCCAAGCCATAAGACTCCTGAACATCGAATCAAATGGCTACCTAGACTATCTGCATTGCCGACCCCCCCCCTTTACACTGCTGCTAGTTTGTTATTATCTATGCATAGTCACTTTAATAACAGTACCTACATGTACACATGACCTCAATTACCTCGACTAACCTGTACCCCCGCACATGGACTCTGTACCGGTACCCCTTGTACATAGCCTCGCTATTGTTATTTTACTGCTGCTCTTACATTTTTTGTTACTTGTAAGTAAGCATTTCACTGTAAGGTGAAACCTGTTGTATTCTGCGCATGTGACAAATACGATTTGATTTGATATTCAGCATGCTTTTTAGTCTAGGATTAGGGTCCGGGAAACAGGCCGTCAACGCCAGGTGTAGAAGTGGCTCACCAGGTTTTTCTTTTGTAATGTTATTTTCTTTCCGTCAAAAACTTTTTTGTATGGTAGTGAAAGATTTGTTACCGAGTTATACGTAAATGTGGCTGAGGACTCTAGCAGGTTGGACGTGGATGGTGTGTCAGCTACTGTCTCCACCTCTATCCCATTCTTCCGTAACTTTCTCCCTTCCCTCCTTCCTTCCTTCCCTCTCTTTGTTTACCGAGTCGTGCGTAAATGTGACTGAGGACTCTAGCAGGTTGGACGTGGATGGGGTGTATGTCAGCTATCGTCTCCACCTCTATCCCATTCTTCATCAACAACTCCTGGATCTCCTCGTTCTCTGCCAGGATAGACACTACAGGAAGAGGAAGATAAAAAAGACGGGGAAAAACATAGGAGTTATGATTGACTTATTTCACTATTAAAATATCTAGAAATATGTCAATTTCTCTGTAAAATATTTCTGACTGTTGGGGGGTGGGGTTCTTCTGTAAACAAGTATGTTATGAGATGATTGCAACAATCATGCAACAAACTTAAAAAATGCTTAATAAATAAATAAATATAAACAGTAACACTCAAAAGCTGACATTTACTCATTCAAGATTTGTATTTATTTTTACTATTTTCTACATTGTAGAATAATAGTGAAGACATCAAAACTATGAAATAACACATGGAATCAGGCAGTAAGCAAAAAAGTGTTAAACAAAGTAGCTACCCTTTGCCTTGACAACTTTGCACACTCTTGGCATTCTCTCAACCAGCTTCACCTGGAATGCTTTTCCAACAGTCCACATGTGCTGCTTTTCCTTCACTCTGCGGTCCAACTCATCCCAAACCATCTCAATTGGGTTGAGGTCGGTGATTGTGGAGGCCAAGTCATCTGATGCAGCACTCCATCACTCTCCTTCTTGGTCAAATAGACTTTTCACGGACTGGAGGTGTTGGGTCATTGTCCTGTTGAAAAACAAATGATAGTCCCACTAAGCGAAAACCTGATGGGATGGCGTATCGCTACAGAATGCTGTGGTAGCCATACTGGTTAAGTGTGCTTTGAATTCTAAATAAATCACTGACAGAGTCACCAGGAAAGCACCCCCACACCTCCTCCATGCTTCACAGTGGGAACCACAAGTGAAGATCATCTGTTCACCTACTCTGCGTCTGACAAAGACAAGGCGGTTGGAACCAAAAATCTCAAATTTGGACTCATCAGACCAAAGGACAGATTTCCACCGGTCTAATGTCCATTGCTCGTGTTTATTGGCCCAAGCAAGTCTCTCCTTCTTAATAGTGTCCTTTAGTAATGGTTACTTTGCAGCATTCGACCATGAAGGCCTGATTCACACAGTCTCCTCTGAACAGTTGATGTTGAGATGTGCCTGCGACGTGAAGCATTAATTTGGGGTGCAATCTGAGGTGCAGTTAACTCTAATGAAGTTATCCTCTGCAGCAGAGGTAACTCTGGGTCTTCCTTTCCTGTGGCGGTCCTCATGAGAGCCAGTTTCATCATAGCGCTTGATGGTTTTTGCGACTGCACTTGAAGAAACTTTCAAAGTTCTTGAAATGTTCCCTATTGACTGACCTTCACATCTTGAAGTAATGATGGACTGTCGTTTCTCTTTGCTTATTTGAGCTGTTCCTTCCATAATATGGACTTGGTCTTTTACCAAATAGGGCTATCTTTGTATACCACCCCTACCTTGTCACAACACAATTGATTGGCTCAAAACGCATTAAGAAGGAAAGAAATTCCACAAATTAACTTTTAAGAAGGCACACCTGTTAATTGAAATGCATTCCAGGTAACAACCTCATGAAGCTGGTTGAGAGAATGCCAAGAGTGTGCAAAGCTGTCAAATCAAAGGGTGACTACTTTGAAAAATCTCAAATATAAAACATACTTTGATTTGTTTAACACTTTTTGGTTTTCTACATGATTCCATGTGTTATTCCATAGTTTATGTCTTCACTATTATTCTACAATGTAGAAAATAGTCAAAATAAAGAAAAACCCTTGAATGAGTAGGTGTTCAAACTGTATAGCAACATTCAGTAAACAGTATTTATTAAGGCTGGTTTACAGTTGGTCTATCAGTATGTCTGTAGACAGTTGCCATAGCGACATCATAAACATTCTATTCTTGTCCGACATCAGCAGCCCGGTGCTTCGAATAGCATACTTGCTCTATTTTAACGCCAATAAACCCATCAGTTCAAAAAATCAAGTAAAATGTCAACTACAAGCAACTTTCTAAACAATATTTTGGTTCATTTTTAGCTAGCTCGCTGGCTAACCAGTTCAAATAATGACCAAGACTATAACTTCAGCTAATTTTATTTTCATTATTACAGAAAAATTAACCCACATCAGGTAAAGATGGCGAGCTTCCAGGAAATACCTTACGGTTGTGAATGTGACAAAATAAAAGTAGGTCATTCTATAAGAGAATTGTAGAACTCCTGCACCACCTTGTCACAGATGGATTTGGTCTTGTTGCTGTAGTAACTAGTAACCACGGCAAGGAAACCGCCAGTCCTAGCGACGATCAACACTCCACACGAGTATAAATGACCTGTTGTTTTGACCAGAGACACCTGTCAGATTGTAATTGTCTACAGACATGTTGTTAGACCAAGTACAAACTGGCCATTAAATATGGTCCTTTAGCAAACGCTTTTATCAAACATAGACATATTATTCAGTATGTAGCCTTCAGGTCTCACCCTGCACCACCACGTCGGGCTTGGGGATGGTGGAGAAACGTCGGTTGAGAGGATCTATCTCTCCAGGGGCCAGGAAACCCTGTAGAACACAGAGGCCAAAGCTTTACCATACAATACCGGAGAGAGGACTTTATCACCCAATGGCAGTTAGTCACCAGCTATTTTAGCGTGTGTAGTATAGTGTACACTAGCTAGTGTAGCGTTTGTAGTATAGTGTACACTAGCTAGTGTAGTGTGTAGCTTACACTAGCTAGTGTAGTGTGTGTAGTGTAGCATACACTAGCTAATGTAGTGTGTGTAGTGTAGTATACACTAGCTAATGTAGTGTGTGTAGTATAGTGTACACTAGCTAATGTAGTGTGTGTAGTGTAGTATACACTAGCTAATGTAGTGTGTGTAGTGTGTATAGTATACACTAGCTAATGTAGTGTGTGTAGTGTGTGCAGCATACACTAGCAAGTGTAGTGTGTGTAGTGTGTGTAGTGAGTGTAGTATAGTATACACTAGCAGTGTAGTGTGTGTAGTGTAGTGTACACTAGCACACTAGCAAGTGTAGTGTGTGTAGTGAGTGTAGTATAGTACACTAGCAGCTACACTAGCAGTGTAGTGTGTGTAGTGTAGTGTGTGTAGTATAGTGTACACTAGCCAGTGTAGTGTGTGTAGTATAGTGTACACTAGCTAGTGTAGTGAGTGTAGTATAGTATACACTAGCCACTAGCTGTGTAGTGAGTGTGTATAGTATACACTAGCTAGTGTAGTGAGTGTAGTGTAGTATACACTAGCTAGTGTAGTGAGTGTAGTGACTAGCTAGTGTAGTGAGTGTAGTATAGTATACACTAGCTAGTGTAGTGAGTGTAGTATAGTATACACTAGCTAGTGTAGTGAGTGTACACTAGCTAGTGAGTGTAGTACACTAGCTAGTGTAGTGAGTGTAGTATAGTATACACTAGCTAGTGTAGTGTGTGTAGTGTAGTGTACACTAGCTAGTGTAGTGTGTGTAGTGTAGTGTACACTAGCTAGTGTAGTGAGTGTAGTATAGTATACACTAGCTGGTGTAGTGAGTGTAGTATAGTATACACTAGCTGGTGTAGTGAGTGTAGTATAGTATACACTAGCTAGTGTAGTGAGTGTATAGTATACACTAGCTAGTGTAGTGAGTGTAGTATAGTATACACTAGCTAGTGTAGTGAGTGTAGTATAGTATACACTAGCTAGTGTAGTGAGTGTAGTATAGTATAGCTACACTAGCTAGTGTAGTGAGTGTAGTGTAGCTGTGTAGTGAGTGTAGTATAGTACACTAGCTAGTGTAGTGAGTGTAGTATAGTATACACTAGCTAGTGTAGTGAGTGTAGTATAGTATACACTAGCTAGTGTAGTGTGTGTAGTGTAGTGAGTGTAGTGTATACACTAGCTAGTGTAGTGAGTGTAGTATAGTATACACTAGCTAGTGTAGTGAGTGTAGTATAGTATACACTAGCTAGTGTAGTGAGTGTAGTATAGTATACACTAGCTAGTGTAGTGAGTGTAGTATAGTATACACTAGCTAGTGTAGTGAGTGTAGTATAGTATACACTAGCTAGTGTAGTGAGTGTAGTATAGTACACTAGCTAGTGTAGTGAGTGTAGTGTAGTACACTAGCTAGTGAGTGTAGTATAGTATACACTAGCTAGTGTAGTGAGTGTAGTATAGTATACACTAGCTAGTGAGTGTAGTGTATACACTAGCTAGTGTAGTGAGTGTAGTATAGTATACACTAGCTAGTGTAGTGAGTGTAGTATACTAGCTAGTGTAGTACACTAGCTAGTGTAGTGAGTGTAGTATAGTATACACTAGCTAGTGTAGTGAGTGTAGTATAGTATACACTAGCTAGTGTAGTGAGTGTAGTATAGTAGCTAGTGTAGTGAGTGTAGTATAGTATACACTAGCTAGTGTAGTGAGTGTAGTATAGTATACACTAGCTAGTGTAGTGAGTGTAGTATAGTATACACTAGCTAGTGTAGTGTGTGTAGTGTAGTGTACACTAGCTCGTGTAGTGTGTGTAGTATAGTATACACTAGCTAGTGTAGTGTGTGTAGTGTAGTGTGTGTAGTATAGTATACACTAGCTAGTGTAGTGAGTGTAGTATAGTATACACTAGCTAGTGTAGTGAGTGTAGTATATTATACACTAGCTAGTGTAGTGTGTGTAGTATAGTATACACTAGCTAGTGTAGTGAGTGTAGTATAGTATACACTAGCTAGTGTAGTGAGTGTAGTATAGTATACACTAGCTAGTGTAGTGAGTGTAGTATAGTATACACTAGCTAGTGTAGTGAGTGTAGTATAGTATACACTAGCTAGTGTAGTGAGTGTAGTATAGTATACACTAGCTAGTGAGTAGTGAGTGTAGTGTAGTATGAGTGTAGTATAGTATACACTAGCTAGTGTAGTGAGTGTAGTATAGTATACACTAGCTAGTGTAGCTGTGTGTGAGTGTAGTATAGTATACACTAGCTAGTGTAGTGTGTGTAGTATAGTATACACTAGCTAGTGTAGTGAGTGTAGTATAGTATACACTAGCTAGTGTAGTGAGTGTAGTATAGTATACACTAGCTAGTGTAGTGAGTGTAGTATAGTATACACTAGCTAGTGTAGTGAGTGTAGTATAGTATACACTAGCTAGTGTAGTGAGTGTAGTATAGTATACACTAGCTAGTGTAGTGAGTGTAGTATAGTATACACTAGCTAGTGTAGTGAGTGTAGTATAGTATACACTAGCTAGTGTAGTGAGTGTAGTATAGTATACACTAGCTAGTGTAGTGAGTGTAGTATAGTATACACTAGCTAGTGTAGTATAGTATACACTAGCTAGTGTAGTGAGTGTAGTATAGTATACACTAGCTAGTGTAGTGAGTGTAGTATAGTAGTGTAGTGTGTAGTATAGTATACACTAGCTAGTGTAGTGAGTGTAGTATAGTATACACTAGCTAGTGTAGTGAGTGTAGTGTAGTGTACACTAGCTAGTGTAGTGAGTGTAGTATAGTATACACTAGCTAGTGTAGTGAGTGTAGTATAGTGTACACTAGCCAGTGTAGTGTGTGTAGTATAGTGTACACTAGCCAGTGTAGTGAGTGTAGTACAGTATACACTAGCTAGTGTAGTGAGTGTAGTATAGTATACACTAGCTAGTGTAGTGAGTGTAGTATAGTATACACTAGCTAGTGTAGTGAGTGTAGTATATTATACACTAGCTAGTGTAGTGTGTGTAGTATAGTATACACTAGCTAGTGTAGTGAGTGTATAGTATAGTGTAGTATAGTATACACTAGCTAGTACAGTGTAGTGAGTGTAGTATAGTATACACTAGCTAGTGTAGTGAGTGTAGTATAGTATACACTAGCTAGTGTAGTGAGTGTAGTATATTATACACTAGCTAGTGTAGTGTGTGTAGTGTAGTGTACACTAGCTAGTGTAGTGAGTGTAGTATAGTATACACTAGCTAGTGTAGTGTGTGTAGTGTAGTGTACACTAGCTGGTGTAGTGAGTGAGTCTCACCTCTGCCAGTAGACTTCCCAGAACGTAAAGGGACTGACCCCACTTTAGAGGGAGCTTCCCCAGAGGGACCCTCTCCACAGAGTGGGGGTTTACACACTCCTCATCCACCTGTAATGAACAAAATGTGTTCACATGTGTGATTAGGCTTGCTAAACTCCCAGGGGGTTTTGAGGATTATGGAGTTCCTGCTTACTCCCTTCCCATTCCAGGAATCTACCAACCAGGACTTCTGGGAAATGTTGTGAAGGTTCCATTGAGCCACCACTACACCCTGGCCTTCCAGTCTTACCCTATCAGGTGGAACACTGTAGAGCTCTGGAAGTAGACAGATCCCGTCTTTCTGTTTGATCAGAATCCCCTCCAGAGCATCCTTGTACTCCTGGACCTGAGCGGTTTACAAACAGAGACACGACAGGTCAAGGTAATGCTATGAAGGGCATCGTTCTGCCCTTGAGCAAAGGCACAAAACACAAAACACATTTCCATTTCACACGTACAGGTTACCCCACTTGTACATAGAGTGAAACAGGACTATATTAAGCACCCCCAAATTATTAGTAGTATAATTTAACCTGCTATATAGCCACCTGTTCTGGGCTGTTGGTGAACACGCCATCCAGTATGAGGTAGGTCCAGAACAGGGGCCATTCACACTCTATGTTCTCAAAGAGCTTCAGCTCAGCAGACTCATAGTATAGACGGTTAGGGTCCTGGGACAGGAGGGAGGGAACAGAACCACAGATTATGGAGAGAGAACAATAGCAGATGGACGGATGAAGAGGGAGGGAACAGAACCACAGAATTATGGAGAGAGAACAATAGCAGATGGACGGATGAAAAGGAGGGAGGGAACAGAACCACAGAATTATGGAGAGAGAACAATAGCAGATGGACAAATGAAGAGGAGGGAAGGAACAGAACCACAGAATTATGGAGAAAGAACAATAGCAGATGGATGGATGAAGAGGGAGGGAACAGAACCACAGATTATGGAGAGAGAACAATAGCCGATGGACGGATGAAGAGGAGGGAGGGAACAGAACCACAGATTATGGAGAGAGAACAATAGCTGATGGACGGATGAAGAGGAGGGAGGGAACATAACCACAGAATTATGGAGAAAGAACAATAGCAGATGGATGGATGAAGAGGGAGGGAACAGAACCACAGATTATGGAGAGAGAACAATAGCTGATGGACGGATGAAGAGGAGGGAGGGAACAGAACCACAGAATTATGGAGAGAGAACAATAGCAGATGGACGGATGAAAAGGAGGGAGGGAACAGAACCACAGAATTATGGAGAGAGAACAATAGCAGATGGATGGATGAAGAGGAGGGAGGGAACAGAACCACAGAATTATGGAGAGAGAACAATAGCAGATGGACGGATGAAGAGGAGGGAGGGAACAGAACCACAGAATTATGGAGAGAGAACAATAGCAGATGGACGGATGAAGAGGAGGGAGGGAACAGAACCACAGAATTATGGAGAAAGAACAATAGCAGATGGATGGATGAAGAGGGAGGGAACAGAACCACAGATTATGGAGAGAGAACAATAGCCGATGGACGGATGAAGAGGAGGGAGGGAACAGAACCATAGATTATGGAGAGAGAACAATAGCAGATGGACGGATGAAGAGGAGGGAAGGAACAGAACCACAGAATTATGGAGAGAGAACAATAGCAGATGGACGGATGAAGAGGAGGGAGGGAACAGAACCACAGAATTATGTAGAGAGAACAATAGCAGATGGATGGATGAAGAGGGAGGGAACAGAACCACAGATTATGGAGAGAGAACAATAGCAGATGGATGGATGAAGAGGAGGGAGGGAACAGAACCACAGATTATGGAGAGAGAACAATAGCAGATGGACGGATGAAGAGAAGGGAGGGAACAGAACCACAGAATTATGGAGAGAGAACAATAGCAGATGGACGGATGAAGAGGAGGGCAATAAAACAAAGTATAGTTCCAGAATATTGTTTTTCTGAGGAGATGTGAGGCGACATGAGAACCTGTGGATGTCGCACCGACTCATTGTTGGAAAAATCCAAAATGCTACGAAAATCAGTTATTGTGGAAATCTAGATTTGAGTTGTTTTGGATACTTTAAACCCTTTACTTTAAAGGTAATGTAAATTATATTGTATGATTACTTGCGGGAAATGGTTAATATCCACATTTTTTTTTAAACGTTAGCTAGCATCCCCAACGTGAAAAAGATAGCTCAAACTTCCCTGACCCGAGTGTGGCAGCTGACTTGACCCAATTCAAGATAACATGCTTACAAATCAATTAAATCAGGCTGGTTTAGACACAGAATAATTAGCTAGCTAAAGTAGTTAGCAATGTAGCAGTATAAAGTTATCATTTACTACAATCAACAATGTAGTTAGCTATGAATACAAGTAGATGGGATTGTCATTTTGTCGTACACTGGAGATAAAGTTCATAACTGGATCACACTTTCTACCGATGCTGTTTGATCAGTGGGTATTAGCTGGCCAAAATTACATGAAAATATCTTATTCTTAACTTGTTGGAAGTGAGAGGCATCTTGCTGTCGTTTGTTAGCTCTTTCATTTCGAGGCGTTTCTTGATATCCGTGGCCAAGTGCCTTCACTCCCCTCACAGATGGAAAAGCAGATGAATTGTAGATCAATTGTCTACCAATAGTTACAACAATCCACCGATTTTAATCTTAGAGGGGGTGTGAATTGAGATTGGGCTCCTAATAGTAACACAGTCTTCCCATTTTCTAGTTAGTCATCAATCATCGTTGAAGCTGACAGCTGACTTATCAGATAAATAGCGATATGTTGTTTGTTGTTTGACTTAGCTAGTCAGTTGTCAATACTTTGAGAAAAGCTGCCAGTATGCTCTGAAATACTGGTAATCAAGGATTGTTTTAAGTGGTCCCAATGATCGTCTGTCACCTCATCATGGATGGAGAGATGAGAGAGCATATTCAACAAGGAGCAAGCAAGGTATAGTGGGGCAAAAGAGTCTTTAGTCAGCCACCAATTGTGCAAGTTTTCCCACTTAAAAAGATGAGGCCTGTCATTTTCCTCATAGGTACACTTCAACTATGACGGACAAAATGAGAGAAAAAAAATCACATTGTAGGATTTTTAATGAGAGATGGCGAGAGATAGAGAAAGATGGAGAGAGTGAGAGAGAGAGAGAGAAAGTGAGAGCATGTTTTTACCTCTTTAGGCGTTTTGTGTCCATCCCTGAGAAACCTACAGCATCCATATCGACCCTGAGAAAAGAGAAAGAGAGCGATGAAAAATGTAAATATGCTCAGCCAAACTCTGCCTAATAGAGTTTGACTTTGATTTAAATTGACAACTTAAATAACAAAAAGGGCCTGAATGTTGATTTGAGCCCCACGTGGAAATCAAACGAAGGGGACAAACTTAACCAATAATAATCTAGGAGAGACACTGGCTGACCCTGACCTGCAGTTCAGATACCAGCTTCTTCTTGGTGTTGTTTTCTATGGACTACATAACCTTGTCATAAGGGTTACATTAAAGTACGTAACACTGCATAGCCCTGTCATAAGGGTTACATTAAAGTACGTAACACTGCATAGCCCTGTCATAAGGGTTACATTAAAGTACGTAACACTGCATAGCCCTGGGTTACATTATAGTGGTTACACTTAGCCCTGTCATAAGGGTTACATTATAGTATGTAACACGGCCCTGTCATAAGGGTTACATTAAGGTACGTAACACTGCATAGCCCTGTCATAAGGGTTACATTAAAGTACGTAACACTGCATAGCCCTGTCATAAGGGTTACATTAAAGTACGTAACACTGCATAGCCCTGTCATAAGGGTTACATTATAGTACGTAACACTGCATAGCCCTGTCATAAGGGTTACATTATAGTACGTAACACTGCATAGCCCTGTCATAAGGGTTACATTATAGTACGTAACACTGCATAGCCCTGTCATAAGGGTTACATAACAAAACATATAATATATGCCATTTTCCCTGCCATAAGGGTTAAATAACACGGCATAGCCCTGTCATAAGGGTGACAAAACACTGCATAGCCCTGTCATAAGGGTTAAATAAGACTGCATAGCCCTGTCATAAGGGTTAAATAAGACTGCATAGCCCTGTCATAAGGGTTAAATAAGACGGCATAGCCCTGTCATAAGGGTTAAATAAGACTGCATAGCCCTGTCATAAGGGTTAAATAAGACTGCATAGCCCTGTCATAAGGGTTAAATAAGACTGCATAGCCCTGTCATAAGGGTGACAAAACACTGCATAGCCCTGTCATAAGGGTTAAATAACACTGCATAGCCCTGTCATAAGGGTTAAATAACACTGCATAGCCCTGTCATAAGGGTGACATAAGTGTCCTGACCTGTAGTTTGGATATGATCTTCTCCTTGGTGATGTTGACTATAGAGATGTCCTCGACAGCGAAGGCCGGGTACGAGATGATGGACAGAACTCCCGCATCCACCTCTTTAGACATAGAGGCCCTGGGAAGCATGGAGTTGAGGATGGACTGAGGAGAGAGAATATTAGAGACACACATTTCCCTCAGATTACACAGACCCACAAAGAATTATAAAACAAACCGCATTTTAAATCTACTCCCATATCTACTGGGTGAAATTCCACAGTGTGCCATCACAGCAGCAAGATTTGTGACCTGTTGCCACAAGAAAAGGGCAACCAGTGAAGAACAAACACCATTGTAAATACAACCCATATTTATGTTTATTTATTTTCCCTTTTGTACTTTAAACATTTGCACATCATTACAACACTGTATATAGACATATAACATAACATTTGAAATGTCTTTATTTTTTGGGAACTTATGTTAGTGTAATACTTACTGTTCATTTTTATTTCACTTTTGTTTATTAACTCTGATAAAGGATAACGGAAAACTTAGCCAAAACTAATTGAAATGTATATTATGTGTGTCTATACGTGTGTGTGTGTGTGTGTGCGTGTGCGTGTGCGTGTGCGTGTGTGCACCTGACAGTGCTGTATATCGTCAGCCAGAGCGTGCACTACAGACCCTGGTCCTCCTCCGGCTCCAAACAGGTTCAGTTCATCCAGGGCCTCCAGAGCTGCCTGTGGACATAACACCTTCATAAGGACTACATAACACCTTCATAAGGACTACATAACACCTTCATAAGGACTACATAACACCTTCATAAGGACTACATAACACCTTCATAAGGACCCTGTCATTGGGAATACAATGCCCTGTCATAAGGACTACAATGCCCTGTCATAAGGACTACAATGCCCTGTCATAAGGAATACAATTCCCTGTCATAAGGAATACAATGCCCTGTCATAAGGAATACAATGCCCTGTCATAAGGAATACAATGCCTTGTCATAAGGACTACAATGCCCTGTCATAAGGAATACAATGCCCTGTCATAAGGAATACAATGCCCTGTCATAGGGAATACAATGCCCTGTCATAGGGAATACAATGCCCTGTCATTGGGACTACAATGCCCTGTCATTGGGACTACAATGCCCTGTCATTGGGACTACAATGCCCTGTCATTGGGACTACAATGCCCTGTCATTGGGACTACAATGCCCTGTCATAGGGACTACAATGCCCTGTCATAAGGAATACAATGCCCTGTCATAAGGACTACAATGCCCTGTCATAAGGACTACAATGCCCTGTCATAAGGAATACAATGCCCTGTCATAAGGAATACAATGCCCTGTCATAAGTCATAAGAATACAATGCCCTGTCATAAGGACTACAATGCCCTGTCATAAGGACTACAATGCCCTGTCATAAGGACTACAATGCCCTAAGTCATATAAGGACTACAATGCCCTGTCATAAGGACTACAATGTCATAAGGACTACAATGCCCTGTCATAAGGACTACAATGCCCTGTCATAAGGAATACAATGCCCTGTCATAAGGACTACAATGCCCTGTCATAAGGACTACAATGCCCTGTCATAAGGACTACAATGCCCTGTCATAAGGAATACAATGCCCTGTCATAAGGAATACAATGCCCTGTCATAAGGAATACAATGCCTTGTCATAAGGAATACAATGCCTTGTAATAAGGAATACAATGCCCTGTCATAAGGAATACAATGCCCTGTCATAAGGACTACAATGCCCTGTCATAAGGACTACAATGCCCTGTCATAAGGACTACAATGCCCTGTCATAAGGACTACAATGCCCTGTCATAAGGAATACAATGTCCTGTCATAAGGAATACAATGCCCTGTCATAAGGACTACGTCAGGTCGTAAGACTGTCAATACAACGACATATCAGATACAACAAACCATCATCAACGTTTGTTTTGGTGGAAATGACAAACTGTAGAAACCGAAGGATGGTGACAGATGGCTGGTGTAAAACATTGAAACAATGGAAATGGAAAACTACGTCACTTATATGGTAACAAGAAATGGCACATTACGCTGCTGGTTTCTAGGAATATCCAATAGAAACAGTTAGTAGTATTAATCTATTTATATTCTTGGAAACTCCAGTGACCAACGCTTACAACATGATACTAGGCGAACACAATCAAAGGCACACCAATGACAGACAAATGTGTGTGTGAAACCCACCCTCTGTCCGTCATGAACGCATTCTCAGCTGCTTTGTGTGTGTGTGTCTGTGTGTCTGTGAGAGGATCGTCATTAATCTCTTTCATGGCAGCATGCCAGACACATAAGAAGGGGTGAAAAAGGAGTGAGAGAGGACAGTCCACCCCTCAGAGCCCGGTTCCTCTCTACCCACTACAGACAGTAGAGGACAGTCCACCCCTCAGAGCCCGGTTCCTCTCTACCCACTACAGACAGTAGAGGACAGTCCACCCCTCAGAGCCCGGTTCCTCTCTACCCACTACAGACAGTAGAGGACTGGTCACCCCTCAGAGCCCGGTTCCTCTCTACCCAGTACAGACAGTAGAGGACTGGTCACCCCTCAGAGCCCGGTTCCTCTCTACCCACTACAGACAGTAGAGGACTGGTCACCCCTCAGAGCCCGGTTCCTCTCTACCCAGTACAGACAGTAGAGGACTGCCCACCCCTCAGAGCCCGGTTCCTCTCTACCCACTACAGACAGTAGAGGACTGGCCACCCCTCAGAGCCTGGTTCCTCTCTACCCACTACAGACAGTAGAGGACTGGTCACCCCTCAGAGCCCGGTTCCTCTCTACCCACTACAGACAGTAGAGGACAGTCCACCCCTCAGAGCCCGGTTCCTCTCTACCCACTACAGACAGTAGAGGACAGTCCACCCCTCAGAGCCCGGTTCCTCTCTACCCACTACAGACAGTAGAGGACAGTCCACCCCTCAGAGCCCGGTTCCTCTCTACCCACTACAGACAGTAGAGGACAGTCCACCCCTCAGAGCCTGGTTCCTCTCTACCCACTACAGACAGTAGAGGACAGTCTGGTTCCTCTCTACCCACTACAGACAGTAGAGGACAGTCCACCCCTCAGAGCCCGGTTCCTCTCTACCCACTACAGACAGTAGAGGACAGTCCACCCCTCAGAGCCCGGTTCCTCTCTACCCACTACAGACAGTAGAGGACAGTCCACCCCTCAGAGCCCGGTTCCTCTCTACCCACTACAGACAGTAGAGGACAGTCCACCCCTCAGAGCCCGGTTCCTCTCTACCCACTACAGACAGTAGAGGACAGTCCACCCCTCAGAGCCCGGTTCCTCTCTACCCACTACAGACAGTAGAGGACAGTCCACCCCTCAGAGCCCGGTTCCTCTCTACCCACTACAGACAGTAGAGGACTGGTCACCCCTCAGAGCCCGGTTCCTCTCTACCCACTACAGACAGTAGAGGACAGTCCACCCCTCAGAGCCTGGTTCCTCTCTACCCACTACAGACAGTAGAGGACAGTCCACCCCTCAGAGCCCGGTTCCTCTCTACCCAGTACAGACAGTAGAGGACAGTCCACCCCTCAGAGCCCGGTTCCTCTCTACCCACTACAGACAGTAGAGGACAGTCCACCCCTCAGAGCCCGGTTCCTCTCTACCCACTACAGACAGTAGAGGACTGGTCACCCCTCAGAGCCCGGTTCCTCTCTACCCACTACAGACAGTAGAGGACAGTCCACCCCTCAGAGCCCGGTTCCTCTCTACCCACTACAGACAGTAGAGGACAGGTCACCCCTCAGAGCCCGGTTCCTCTCTACCCACTACAGACAGTAGAGGACTGGTCACCCCTCAGAGCCCGGTTCCTCTCTACCCACTACAGACAGAGAGGACTGGTCACCCCTCAGAGCCCGGTTCCTCTCTACCCACTACAGACAGTAGAGGACTGGTCACCCCTCAGAGCCTGGTTCCTCTCTACCCACTAGAGACAGTAGAGGACAGTCCACCCCTCAGAGCCCGGTTCCTCTCTACCCAGTACAGACAGTAGAGGACAGTCCACCCCTCAGAGCCCGGTTCCTCTCTACCCACTACAGACAGTAGAGGACTGGTCACCCCTCAGAGCCCGGTTCCTCTCTACCCACTACAGTACAGACAGTAGAGGACAGTCCACCCCTCAGAGCCCGGTTCCTCTCTACCCAGTACAGACAGAGAGGACTGGTCACCCCTCAGAGCCTGGTTCCTCTCTACCCAGTACAGACAGTAGAGGACTGGTCACCCCTCAGAGCCCGGTTCCTCTCTACCCAGTTCAGACAGAAGAGGACTCTAGAGCCCACTACAGACAGTAGAGGACAGTCCACCCCTCAGAGCCCGGTTCCTCTCTACCCACTACAGACAGTAGAGGACTGGTCACCCCTCAGAGCCCGGTTCCTCTCTACCCACTACAGACAGTAGAGGACAGTCCACCCCTCAGAGCCCGGTTCCTCTCTACCCACTACAGACAGTAGAGGACAGTCCACCCCTCAGAGCCCGGTTCCTCTCTACCCACTACAGACAGTAGAGGACAGTCCACCCCTCAGAGCCTGGTTCCTCTCTACCCAGTACAGACAGTACAGACAGTCAGAGGAGACAGTAGAGGACTGGTCACCCCTCAGAGCCCGGTTCCTCTCTACCCACTACAGACAGTAGAGGACTGGTCCACCCCTCAGAGCCCGGTTCCTCTCTACCCACTACAGACAGTAGAGGACAGTCCACCCCTCAGAGCCCGGTTCCTCTCTACCCACTACAGACAGTAGAGGACTGTCCACCCCTCAGAGCCCGGTTCCTCTCTACCCACTACAGACAGTAGAGGACAGTCCACCCCTCAGAGCCCGGTTCCTCTCTACCCACTACAGACAGTAGAGGACAGTCCACCCCTCAGAGCCCGGTTCCTCTCTACCCACTACAGACAGTAGAGGACTGGTCACCCCTCAGAGCCCGGTTCCTCTCTACCCACTACAGACAGTAGAGGACTGGTCACCCCTCAGAGCCCGGTTCCTCTCTACCCACTACAGACAGTAGAGGACAGTCCACCCCTCAGAGCCCGGTTCCTCTCTACCCACTACAGACAGTAGAGGACTAGTCACCCTCAGAGCCCGGTTCCTCTCTACCCACTACAGACAGTAGAGGACTAGTCACCCCTCAGAGCCCGGTTCCTCTCTACCCACTACAGACAGTAGAGGACAGTCCACCCCTCAGAGCCCGGTTCCTCTCTACCCACTACAGACAGTAGAGGACTGGTCACCCCTCAGAGCCCGGTTCCTCTCTACCCACTACAGACAGTAGAGGACAGTCCACCCCTCAGAGCCCGGTTCCTCTCTACCCACTACAGACAGTAGAGGACAGTCCACCCCTCAGAGCCCGGTTCCTCTCTACCCACTACAGACAGTAGAGGACTAGTCACCCCTCAGAGCCCGGTTCCTCTCTACCCACTACAGACAGTAGAGGACTGGTCACCCCTCAGAGCCCGGTTCCTCTCTACCCACTACAGACAGTAGAGGACTGGTCACCCCTCAGAGCCCGGTTCCTCTCTACCCACAGACAGTAGAGGACAGTCCACCCCTCAGAGCCCGGTTCCTCTCTACCCACTACAGACAGTAGAGGACAGGTCCACCCACTACAGACAGTAGAGGACAGAGCCCGGTTTCCTCTCTACCCACTACAGACAGTAGAGGACTGGTCCACCCCTCAGAGCCCGGTTCCTCTCTACCCACTACAGACAGTAGAGGACAGTCCACCCCTCAGAGCCCGGTTCCTCTCTACCCACTACAGACAGTAGAGGACAGTCCACCCCTCAGAGCCCGGTTCCTCTCTACCCACTACAGACAGTAGAGGACAGTCCACCCTCAGAGCCCGGTTCCTCTCTACCCACTACAGACAGTAGAGGACAGTCCACCCCTCAGAGCCCGGTTCCTCTCTACCCACTACAGACAGTAGAGGACAGTCCACCCCTCAGAGCCCGGTTCCTCTCTACCCACTACAGACAGTAGAGGACTGGTCACCCCTCAGAGCCCGGTTCCTCTCTACCCACTACAGACAGTAGAGGACTGGTCCTCTCTACCCACTACAGACAGTAGAGGACAGTCCACCCCTCAGAGCCCGGTTCCTCTCTACCCACTACAGACAGTAGAGGACAGTCCACCCCTCAGAGCCCGGTTCCTCTCTACCCACTACAGACAGTAGAGGACAGTCCACCCCTCAGAGCCCGGTTCCTCTCTACCCACTACAGACAGTAGAGGACTGGTCCACCCCTCAGAGCCCGGTTCCTCTCTACCCACTACAGACAGTAGAGGACTGTCCACCCCTCAGAGCCCGGTTCCTCTCTACCCACTACAGACAGTAGAGGACAGTCCACCCCTCAGAGCCCGGTTCCTCTCTACCCACTACAGACAGTAGAGGACAGTCCACCCCTCAGAGCCCGGTTCCTCTCTACCCACTACAGACAGTAGAGGACAGTCCACCCCTCAGAGCCCGGTTCCTCTCTACCCACTACAGACAGTAGAGGACAGTCCACCCCTCAGAGCCCGGTTCCTCTCTACCCACTACAGACAGTAGAGGACAGTCCACCCCTCAGAGCCCGGTTCCTCTCTACCCACTACAGACAGTAGAGGACAGTCACCCCTCAGAGCCCGGTTCCTCTCTACCCACTACAGACAGTAGAGGACAGTCCACCCCTCAGAGCCCGGTTCCTCTCTACCCACTACAGACAGTAGAGGACAGTCACCCCTCAGAGCCCGGTTCCTCTCTACCCACTACAGACAGTAGAGGACTGGTCACCCCTCAGAGCCCGGTTCCTCTCTACCCACTACAGACAGTAGAGGACTGTCACCCCTCAGAGCCCGGTTCCTCTCTACCCACTACAGACAGTAGAGGACAGTCACCCCTCAGAGCCCGGTTCCTCTCTACCCACTACAGACAGTAGAGGACAGTCACCCCTCAGAGCCCGGTTCCTCTCTACCCACTACAGACAGTAGAGGACAGTCCACCCAGAGCCCGGTTCCTCTCTACCCACTACAGACAGTAGAGGACAGTCCACCCCTCAGAGCCCGGTTCCTCTCTACCCACTACAGACAGTAGAGGACAGTCCACCCCTCAGAGCCCGGTTCCTCTCTACCCACTACAGACAGTAGAGGACAGTCCACCCCTCAGAGCCCGGTTCCTCTCTACCCACTACAGACAGTAGAGGACAGTCCACCCCTCAGAGCCCGGTTCCTCTCTACCCACTACAGACAGTAGAGGACAGTCCACCCCTCAGAGCCCGGTTCCTCTCTACCCACTACAGACAGTAGAGGACAGTCCACCCCTCAGAGCCCGGTTCCTCTCTACCCACTACAGACAGTAGAGGACAGTCCACCCCTCAGAGCCCGGTTCCTCTCTACCCACTACAGACAGTAGAGGACAGTCCACCCCTCAGAGCCCGGTTCCTCTCTACCCACTACAGACAGTAGAGGACAGTCCACCCCTCAGAGCCCGGTTCCTCTCTACCCACTACAGACAGTAGAGGACTGGTCACCCCTCAGAGCCCGGTTCCTCTCTACCCACTACAGACAGTAGAGGACAGTCCACCCCTCAGAGCCCGGTTCCTCTCTACCCACTACAGACAGTAGAGGACAGACCCCTCAGAGCCCGGTTCCTCTCTACCCACTACAGACAGTAGAGGACAGTCCACCCCTCAGAGCCCGGTTCCTCTCTACCCACTACAGACAGTAGAGGACAGTCCACCCCTCAGAGCCCGGTTCCTCTCTACCCACAGACAGTAGAGGACAGACAGTACAGACAGTAGACAGTCCACCCCTCAGAGCCCGGTTCCTCTCTACCCACTACAGACAGTAGAGGACTGGTCACCCCTCAGAGCCCGGTTCCTCTCTACCCACTACAGACAGTAGAGGACAGTCCACCCCTCAGAGCCCGGTTCCTCTCTACCCACTACAGACAGTAGAGGACAGTCCACCCCTCAGAGCCCGGTTCCTCTCTACCCACTACAGACAGTAGAGGACAGTCCACCCCTCAGAGCCCGGTTCCTCTCTACCCACTACAGACAGTAGAGGACAGTCCACCCCTCAGAGCCCGGTTCCTCTCTACCCACTACAGACAGTAGAGGACTGGTCACCCCTCAGAGCCCGGTTCCTCTCTACCCACTACAGACAGTAGAGGACAGTCCACCCCTCAGAGCCCGGTTCCTCTCTACCCACTACAGACAGTAGAGGACAGTCCACCCCTCAGAGCCCGGTTCCTCTCTACCCACTACAGACAGTAGAGGACAGTCCACCCCTCAGAGCCCGGTTCCTCTCTACCCACTACAGACAGTAGAGGACTTCACCCCTCAGATTCCTCTCTACCCACTACAGACAGTAGAGGACAGTCCACCCCTCAGAGCCCGGTTCCTCTCTACCCACTACAGACAGTAGAGGACAGTCCACCCCTCAGAGCCCGCTTCTACCCACTCAGCAGTGAGGACTTCCTCCCCTGGGGTTTTAGGCCACTGGACAGTAGAGGACTGTCCACCCCTCAGAGCACTTCCTCTCTACCCACTCAGACAGTATGTAACAGGGCTTTAAAACAGTAGAGGACAGTTTGACATCCCGGTTCCTCTCTACCCACTACAGACAGTAGAGGACTGGTCACCCCTCAGAGCCCGGTTTGATTGACTGAACAGTAGAGGACAGTCAAGAGCCCGGAAACAGACAGTAGAGGACAGAACCCCTGGAGGGTGAATGACAGTAGAGGACAGTGAACCCCTGAGAGGGTTCCTCTCTAATGACAGTAGAGGAATGTCCACCCCTCAGAGTTCCTCTCTACCCAGGTCAGGTGACAGTGAGTGACAGTCCACCCCTCAGAGCCCGGTTCCTGTCTGTGACAGTAGAGGACAGTCTGTGAGCCCGGTTCCTTTACCCACTACAGACAGTAGAGGACAGTCCACCCCTCAGAGCCCGGTTCCTCTCTACCCACTACAGACAGTAGAGGACAGTCCACCCCTCAGAGCCCGGTTCCTCTCTAGACAGTAGAGGACCCACCCCTCAGGTTCCTCTCTGCCCATAGACAGTAGAGGACAGTCCACCCCCTCAGAGCCCGGTTCCTCTCTACCCACTACAGACAGTAGAGGACAGTCCACCCCTCAGAGCCCGGTTCCTCTCTACCCACTACAGACAGTAGAGGACAGTCCACCCCTCAGAGCCCGGTTCCTCTGTTTGACAGTAGCAGGACTTTCTCAGCCCTCAGAGTCAGTCATCTTTATAGGCTTTCCCATACAGACCACACTACAGACACAAGGAATTACCTCCATCATAACCTTCCTCCCCCACTGTGTGAGTGTGTGAGCCCGGTGTATTCTCACTTTAGCCATGCCGATGGAGCTAGTCCACCCCTTGAGCCGGGATCCCCTGGTCTCTACCCACTCAGACAGTCCTGAAAGAGACTAATCACCCCTCAGAGCCCGGTTCCTCTCTACCCACTACAGACAGTAGAGGATTCCACCTAAAGCCCGGTATCTTATAGAGACTTGGTAGAGCATTCATAAAGTATTTATAGAGCTTGGTAGAGGATTCATAAAGTATTTATAGAGCTTGGTAGAGCATTCATAAAGTATTTATAGAGACAGTAGAGGATTCATCAAAGTTCCTTTATAGAGCATTCATAAAGTATTTATAGAGCTTGGTTCCTCTCTACCCAGGCAGACAGTAGAGGACAGCGCATTCATAAAGTATTTATAGAGCTTGAGCCGGTTCCTTCATAAACAGTATTTATAGAGCTTGGTTCCTCTCATTCATAAAGTATTTATAGAGCTTCCACCCCTCAGAGCATTCATAAAGTATTTATAGAGCTTCCTACCCACTTTAGCATTCATAAAGTATTTATAGAGCTTGGTAGCGCATTCATAAAGTATTTATAGAGCTTGGCAGAGCATTCATAAAGTATTTATAGAGCTTGGCAGAGCATTCATAAAGTATTTATAGAGCTTCATAAAGTATTTATAGAGCAGAGCATCATAAAGTATTTATAGAGCTTGGCAGAGCATTCATAAAGTATTTATAGAGCTTGGTAGCGCATTCATAAAGTATTTATAGAGCTTGGCAGAGCATTCATAAAGTATTTATAGAGCTTGGCAGAGCATTCATAAAGTCTTTATAGAGCTTGGCAGAGCATTCATAAAGTCTTTATAGAGCTTGGCAGAGCATTCATAAAGTCTTTATAGAGCTTGGCAGAGCATTCATAAAGTCTTTATAGAGCTTGGTAGAGCATTCATAAAGTCTTTATAGAGCTAAAGTAGAGCATTCATAAAGTCTTTATAGAGCTTGGCAGAGCATTCATACAGTATTTATAGAGCTTGGCAGAGCATTCATAAAGTCTTTATAGAGCTTGGCAGAGCATTCATAAAGTCTTTATAGAGCTTGGCAGAGCATTCATAAAGTCTTTATAGAGCTTGGCAGAGCATTCATAAAGTCTTTATAGAGCTTGGCAGAGCATTCATAAAGTATTTATAGAGCTCGGCAGAGCATTCATAAAGTATTTATAGAGCTCGGCAGAGCATTCATAAAGTATTTATAGAGCTCGGTAGAGCATTCATAAAGTATTTATAGAGCTCGGTAGAGCATTCATAAAGTATTTATAGAGCTCGGTAGAGCATTCATAAAGTATTTATAGAGCTCGGTAGAGCATTCATAAAGTATTTATAGAGCTCGGTAGAGCATTCATAAAGTATTTATAGAGCTTGGTAGAGCATTCATAAAGTATTTATAGAGCTTGGCAGAGCATTCATAAAGTATTTATAGAGCTTGGTAGAGCATTCATAAAGTATTTATAGAGCTTGGTAGCGCATTCATAAAGTATTTATAGAGCTTGGTAGAGCATTCATAAAGTATTTATAGAGCTTGGTAGAGCATTCATAAAGTATTTATAGAGCTTGGTAGAGCATTCATAAAGTATTTATAACCACTGTAAGTAGCAGAGTGAGTAATCAGAAGGGTCCCATTTTAAATTAAATCACCAACCACTTAAAATGCCATTATAGAGCTATATTAGCATTATAGTCTATATTATTATAGTCATTATAGTCTATATTAGCACTACATAGATGCTACAACATCCACAGTTCGCTTCTTCACGTCTTTGAATTTAAACAGAAACTTTCAGCCACTTTGTGAACTATGAAGTCATATCAAATCAAATGTATTTATAAAGCCCTTCTTAGATCAGCTGATATCTCAAAGTGCTGTACAGAAACCCAGCCTAAAACCCCCCAAAACAGCAAGCAAGGCAGGTGTAGAAGCACATAACCTCTACATTAACTCCTATGACAGTTCATAAACACTACGTAGAGACTGAAGAGAAACATACAGCCACTTTGTAAGCTGCCTCGATGTAGAACATGAGATTCTGTACCACATCCACCTCATCCTGAGTGTAGACGATATGAAGTCCTGCAGGACAGACACACGAAGGGTAAATACGAGATCAGCAATTATAAATACCGTTACAAAAAAAAAAAAATACATTTGATAGACTTCTAGTTGCTACGACAACTGGAGACTCAAAAACATGAGGACTAAGTGAGGAGTGGAAGAGGACTGACCACCCCTCAGTTCGTAGGCCTTTGCCTTGTCCTAGAAGACAAAACATATGAAGACGTCATAAAGCTTCATAGAGCAGTCGTGGAGTGTCCCCGCTACCTGAGGCAGTCATCTGAGCGAGGAACAGCAGGAACAGAGAGGTAGCGTCCACTTGGAGGTGTCCCCACTGATCGTCCCCCACCACGGTAGCACAGGTCCTGGTGTTGTACTTAGCATGGAGGCAGTCCATGGTGCTCTTAGTGTACTTAAACTTCTCCACCTTGTCCAGCTGAGAGAAACAGAGAGAAACAGAGACAGAGAGAGAGACAGAGACAGACAGACAGAGAGACAGAGACAGACAGAGAGAGACAGAGAGAGACAGAGAGAGACAGAGAGAGAGAGAGAGACAGACAGACAGACAGACAGAGAGACAGAGAGACAGAGAGACAGAGAGACAGAGAGACAGAGAGACAGAGAGACAGAGAGACAGAGAGACAGACAGACAGACAGAGACAGAGAGAGAGACAGAGAGAGAGACAGAGAGAGAGACAGAGAGAGAGACAGAGAGAGAGACAGAGAGAGAGACAGAGAGAGAGACAGACAGAGAGAGAGACAGAGAGAGAGACAGAGACAGAGAGAGAGACAGAGACAGACAGAGACAAAGAGAGACAGACAGACAGAGAGAGAGACAGAGACAGAGAGAGACAGAGAGAGACAGAGAGAGACAGAGAGAGAGACAGACATGTATGAGCCTTCAGAATGTCTCATTGTGTTATACGGTGTTTACATCTTGTCCAGCTAGAACCTGTGGTTCGTACCTACCTGTCTCATAATGCACTGTAGAACACCTCTCATTAGTTTCACCACACTCTGGTGGGGAGAGAGAATAGAGAAGAGGAGAGAGAAGAGGAGAGAAGTTATCAACAAGCAGCCATTCACCTCCCAATCAGCAGGCAGACAGACCAGAGGACTCGCTAGCCAGGAAGAGAAACAAGACAACTAAGGCTTTGCCACTTGGGACACACACACACAAAAAAAAAAAACACACACACACACACACACAGACGGGCCCTAAAACCGTGAGTCAACAGAACAGTACAGACACAAACGCACGTACACACACAAACACACACAGTACCTGTTCCAGTTCGTAGGCCTTTGCCTTGTCTTCATCTCTGTCTGCATTCTTCCTGTAGGCCAGACTGAGAGCCCAGACAGACAGGATGCTGTACACATTGTCTCTCACCCAGGCATCAGGCTGATCTCCACTAGCTGGGAGGAGACCAGTGACTGGGTCCTAGAGAGGAGAGAGGAGAGAGGGAAGGGGTTAGGGCTGATCTCCACTGGCTGGGAGGAGACCAGTGACTGGGTCCTAGAGAGGAGAGAGGAGAGAGGGAAGGGGTTAGGGCTGATCTCCTCTGGCTGGGAGGAGACCAGTGACTGGGTCCTGGGGAGGAGAGAGGAGAGAGGGAAGGGGTTAGGGCTGATCTCCTCTGGCTGGGAGGAGACCAGTGACTGGGTCCTGGGGAGGAGAGAGGAGAGAGGGAAGGGGTTAGGGCTGATCTCCTCTGGCTGGGAGGAGACCAGTGACTGGGTCCTAGAGAGGAGAGAGGAGAGAGGGAAGGGGTTAGGGCTGATCTCCTCTGGCTGGGAGGAGACCAGTGACTGGGTCCTAGAGAGGAGAGAGGAGAGAGGGAAGGGGTTAGGGCTGATCTCCTCTGGCTGGGAGGAGACCAGTGACTGGGTCCTGGGGAGGAGAGAGGAGAGACCTGTTACATGTCAGAGGTTAGAGGGGACAGGTCAAGGTGATATGGTCATACTGTAGGCATGGTCCCTATAGTGTATTAGGGTTGAGAACTATCCAGATTTCCATTCCTTCATACCGTTTCATACCGTAAACGGTATTACCAGCAGTAGGGCTGGGCGATATATCAAATTCATTTAAAAGTATGTTTAAGCAAGATATTTGTTTTACTTGTATTTAACTAGGCAAGTCAGTTGAGAACCAATTCTTATTTTCAATGACGGCCTAGGAACAGTGGGTTAACTGCCTGTTCAGGGGCAGAACGACAGATTTGTACCTTGTCAGCTCGGGGATTTGAACTTGCAACCTTCCGGTTACTAGTCCAACGCTCTAACCACTAGGCTACCCTGCCGTCCCAAATATGCAAATGCAAGAATCTAGTTATTTTTTTTATTTAAAAATTATTTTTTTTTATGTCAGCCTGTTCTTGTGTTGTCTTTGGTCTTGTCTCCTTTGCTCCTTCCCATTTACACACACGCCAAGCTCCTCCCCCACACGCCAAGCTCCTCCCCCACACGCCAAGCTCCTCCTCCACACACCAAGCTCCTTCCCACCACACACCAAGCTCCTTCCCACCACACACCAAGCTCCTTCCCACCACACACCAAGCTCCTTCCCACCACACACCAAGCTCCTTCCCACCACACACCAAGCTCCTTCCCACCACACACCAAGCTCCTTCCCACCACACACCAAGCTCCTTCCCACCACACACCAAGCTCCTTCCCACCACATACCAAGCTCCTTCCCCACACACCAAGCTCCTCCCCACACCCCAAGCTCCTTCCCATTTACACACACGCCAAGCTCCCCCTCCCACGCCAAGCTCCTCCCCCCCACGCAAGCTCCTCCCCCCACACCAAGCCCCTCCCCCTGCCACTCACAACAACAAAGATGGAAAATGAATGCTCAGTTTCTGTGACGTGCAGCATTACGTTACCACGTGTGCTTCAGAGATTATTTATGAGACATGTTCATTTTCTATAATGGCTGCTACCAGAAGTTGGCCATTATTAGTGAATGTGCATTTTGCATGGTTCTGGTTACATCTGTAACAAAAAGGGCATTTTTATAAAACAGATCAGTGATTATTGCAAAAAAGCAGGTTCAACTATTTTTATACAATGATTACATTATTAGTGGGTCTTATGATTGTGGAAGGCTTATATTAAGTTTAGATATAACTTCACAAGCCCTGAATTCATAAGATTATTGCTGACTGTTTGAAATGCAGTGTATTTTACTTTTAATTGTACAACAAAGCTTATTTAGAGAAAATGTTTTGTTTTAAATCGAGATATATCTAATCGTGAATTGCCCATAGAATTGAAAATAAAAATAGAGATGATTGAGGCCATATCGCCCAGCCCTAACCAGCAGCAAACACAATGGGTGCCTGAGAGTAAACGAAAGGTTGCTGGACCGAATCCCCGAGCTGACAAGGTACAAATCTGTCCTTCTGCCCCTGAGCAAGGCAGTTAACCCACTGCTCCCCGGGCGCCGAAGACGTGGATACCGATTAAGGCAGCCCTCCACACCTCTCTGATTCAGAGGGGTTGGGTTAAATGCGGAAGACACATTTCAGTTGAAGGCCTTCAGTTGTACAACTGAATTGGTATCCCCCTTCATTTCTGAACTTATAAATAATAATGTTTTAATGCTAAGAAATGCTAACAAAGGCATTGTGATGTCACACAGGATTTGGAACTTTAGAACCCCTGTTGGCCAATCATTAAACAGGCTCCCGTCATTCCACTCACTGCCAATCATTAAACAACTGGCTCCCGTTTGTTTGTTTTCCCCACAGTTAACCAGCTCACTGCATGTAGCCACAGTTGTTGACTATTTGTGATAGTTTGAAATCACAAACAGATCACTGACAACCGGTGCTACAGAACTTCTCCACTTTGACAACCGCAGTGGAACTTCTCCACTTTGGCAACTGCAGTGCTACAGAACTGGCAACTGCAGTGCTACAGAAAAAAAAGAACTTCTCCACTTTGACAACGTCTCTCTTGTTTGAACTTTCCACTTTGTTTTCCCCCACTTTGACAACTGCAGTTAACCTTTCTGCAGAACCTGACAACTGATACAGAACTTCTCCACTTAGACAACCGTGCTACATCTTCTCCACTTTGCAACAGTGCAGTTGTTCTCTGTTTCACTTTGACAACTGCAGTGCTACAGAACTTCTCCACTTTGGCAACTGGTTTCCTCACTGCACTTTGTGCTTCAGAACTTCTCCACTTTGGCATGCAGTGTTTCACTTTGGCACAACCACAGTGCTACAGATCTTCTCCACTTTGGCAACTGCAGTGCTACAGAACTTCTCCACTTTGGCAACTGCAGTGCAACTTCTCCACTTTGGCAACCGCAGTGCAGAACTTCTCCACTTTGGCAACTGCTTCTCCACTTTGGCAACTGCAGTGCAGAACTTCTCCACTTTGGCAACTGCAGTGCTACAGAACTTCTCCACTTTGGCAACTGCAGTGCTACAGAACTTCTCCACTTTGGCAACTGCAGTGCTACAGAACTTCTCCACTTTGGCAACTGCAGTGCTACAGAACTTCTCCACTTTGAACAGAACTTCTCCACTTTGGCAACTGCAGTGCTACAGAACTTCTCCACTTTGGCAACTGCAGTGCTACAGAACTTCTCCACTTTGCAGTGCAGAACTTCTCCACTTTGGCAGTGCTACAGAACTTCTCCACTTTGGCAACTGCAGTGCTACAGAACTTCTCCACTTTGGCAACTTCACTTTGGCAACTGTGCTACAGAACTTCTCCACTTTGGCAACTTGCTCAGAACTTCTCCACTTTGGCAACTGCAGTGCTACAGAACTTCTCCACTTTGGCAACTGCAGTGCTACAGAACTTCTCCACTTTGGCAACTGCAGTGCATTCTCCACTTTGGCAACTAGTGCTAGAACTTCTCCACTTTGGCATCTTTATCAGGCAACTTGGTGCTAGATTCTCCACTTTGGCAACAGTGTGAACTTCTCCACTTTGGCAACTGAGTGCTACAGATGGGGCTGTGAACTATAACGGTGCTACAGATCTTCTCCACTTTGGCAACTGCAGTGCTACAGAACTTCTCCACTTTGTCATGCAAATGGTCAGTGCTAGTTACATTGCCTGTGATAATTCTCCATTTTTGTTGAAAAAGGTTCTGAGCTTTTAACGCATCTTTGAAAGTTAGCTACAACATACCTCATGAATACAAAACATTTTGTTGACACCCCTGTCTCAAAAACAAATGGTTTTGACAGCTTGCAACTTTTGGAAATGAAACTTCTCCTCCCGACTGTGTCATTCATTCGGGATTAAAAGCCACGCCCTGACCCTTGTGATCCTTTATTCTCTATTTTGGTTAGGTTGGGGTGTGACTAGGGCGGACATTCTAGTTTATTTATTTCTAGGTTGACTTAGTATGGCTCCCAATCAGAGGCAGCTGTCTATCGTGGTCTCTGATTGGGGATCATATTTAGGTAGCCTTGTCCCACCTGTTCGGTGTGGGATCTTGCCTATGTATAGTTGCCTGCGAGCACTACATTAGCTTCACGTTTCGGTTTTTGCGGTTGCAAGAATTTTGTATAATTTAAATGTAAAGATTCAAAGTCTTGAATCTGGCGTTGTTTTGCGTATCATTTCATAAAACATTTGCCATGGAATCGGTACATTTAAAATCTCTTCCCAACTATTTTGTAATCTATAATGCACAGCTGTCCTTAAATGAAACTGGTATATACAATTTTCTTTAACCAATTATGGTCTTTAATTCAGGACCGACAGACAGGTTCCTTACTTTTCTCCCCCTTCCACTTGCCTCTTCCATTTTTGCAGTAATGTTGGTTGTAGTTTTGAGTAGAGCAGACATTTGCATATTTGTGTTAGCTGCCTGTGTGACGTAACTCCACCAGTACTATTTATGATATAATTTAAAGACTATAAAAAAAGAGGTATAATATATTTGTTTTAACCTATTACTATATTTGAGTTTAACAACAATATTTGTTGTATGATTTGTTCTGTTTTTTTTCTGGTGGATAAAATTGAAATTGCAATCAACTTTTATGGCTTGTTTTTTTTTTAAAGCGATATTTGGGAGATTAGTTCCTTTTCAAATAACTTAAAGTGCATGGTTGTAATCTGAATAAAGGGAAAATGGCCGTTCTTGAACATGAAGTGAGACATTCTTATTCGGATTTTAGTAGAACTTTTGTATGACTGAAGTCCTTAGTGAGAGGTCTAATGCTTTAATATTTAATCATCTCTGCCCTCTGAACTCATATTCCTTATATACATAGGCCAGTTTAATTTTGTCTGGCTTGCCGTTCAGGGAACAGGGTAACTGGGAAATAAAATGGAACCTTTTTTTGACTATATATTTAAATCAGGGAACCTTGGGATATGACTACATATTTAAATCAGGGAACCTGGGATATGACTAAATATTTAAATCAGGGAACCTGGGATATGACTAAATATTTAAATCAGGGAACCTGGGATATGACTAATATTTAAATCAGGGAACCTGGGATATGACTAAATTTAAAATCAGGGAACCTGGGATATGACTACATATTTAAATCAGGGAACCTGGGATATGACTACATATTTAAATCAGGGAACCTGGGATATGACTACATATTTAAATCAGGGAACCTGGGATATGACTACATATTTAAATCAGGGTAACCTGGGATATGACTAAATATTTAAATCAGGGTAACCTGGGATATGACTAAATATTTAAATCAGGGAACCTGGGATATGACTACATATTTAAATCAGGGAACCTGGGATATGACTACATATTTAAATCAGGGAACCTGGGATATGACTACATATTTAAATCAGGGAACCTGGGACTACATATTTAAATCAGGGAACCTGGGATATGACTAGAACCTGGGATATGACTATATTTAAATCCTGGGATATGACTAAATATTTAAATCAGGAACCTGGGATATGACTACATATTTAAATCAGGGAACCTGGGATATGACTAATATTTAAATCAGGGAACCTGGGATATGACTACATATTTAAATCAGGGAACCTGGGATATATTTAAATCAGATATGACTACATATTTAAATCAGGGAACCTGGGATATGACTACATATTTAAATCAGGGAACCTGGGATATGACTACATATTTAAATCAGGGAACCTGGGATATGACTACATATTTAAATCAGGGAACCTGGGATATGACTACATATTTAAATCAGGGAACCTGGGATATGACTTATTTAAATCAGGGAACCTGGGATATGACTAAATATTTAAATCAGGGAACCTGGGATATGACTATATATTTAAATCAGGGAACCTGGGATATGACTACATATTTAAATCAGGGGAACCTATTTAAATCAGGGATATGACTACATATTTAAATCAGGGAACCTGGGGACTAACCTGGGATATGACTAAATATTTAAATCAGGGAACCTGGGATATGACTACATAACCTTATAAATATTTAAATCAGGGAACCTGGGATATGACTACATATTTAAATCAGGGAACCTGGGATATGACTACATATTTAAATCAGGGGGAACCTGGGATATGACTACATATTTAAATCAGGGAACCTGGGATATGACTACATAACCTTATAAATATTTAAATCAGGGAACCTGGGATATGACTACATATTTAAATCAGGGTAACCTGGGATATGACTACATATTTAAATCAGGGAACCTGGGATATGAACCTGGGATATGACTATATTTAAATCAGGGAACAGGGAACCTGGGATATGACTACATATTTAAATCAGGGAACCTTATGACTACATATTTAAATCAGGGGGATATGACTAAATATTTAAATCAGGGAACCTGGGATATGACTACATATTTAAATCAGGGAACCTGGGATATGACTACATATTTAAATCAGGGGGATATGACTACATATTTAAATCAGGGAACCTGGGATATGACTACATATTTAAATCAGGAACCTGGGATATGACTACATATTTAAATCAGGGAACCTGGGATATGACTACATATTTAAATCAGGGAACCTATTTAAATCAGGGAACCTGGGATATGACTACATATTTAAATCAGGGAACCTGGGATATGACTACATATTTAAATCAGGGAACCTGGGATATGACTACATATTTAAATCAGGGAACCTGGGATATGACTAAATATTTAAATCAGGGTAACCTGGGATATGACTAAATATTTAAATCAGGGGGGATATTTTTTAAATCAGGGAACCTGGGATATGACTAAATTTAAATCAGACATATGGTATTTTCCTTTCCATGGTAGCAAGATCTTATCTATTTTTGCTAACTTTCTATAAAAATGTAGTGAGATTATTTCTTTCTTTCGGATATGCATACCAAGAGTATGTCCACATCACCATCAGACAATTTTATTGTTAAAATCATGGTAATGTAAAAATGTTCCCTCCCAATTAGCCTAGCCGGAAGAATTAATGTCATCAGTATGAACATCCTCCCTAGACTGAACTATTTATTTTTAGATGCTCCCATGCCATCTCCCAGTTTCCTTTTTCAAAACAACTAACCAAAGCATTACCAAATTTATATAGGGCAATAAAAAAAGCCTAGGATCAAGTTCTCCACTCTATCGAAACCTGAATCTAAGGGTGGTCTTGCCCTTCCCTCCCTTCAATTGTACTACTGGTCTTCCCAAATCCGCAACATGCTAACATGGATTACAGAACAGACAAGAATTTTGATTCAGATAGAAGCCCAAACCTGTGATTCATTACCCCTCACTCAATTATATTAATTAATAACTTTAGTAAAGTGGGCAACATAGCCAAAACCTTTGTGATTTACCCTACTAGCATGGAGGGACTGTAAGAAATACCTTGGCATATCCTCCCAAAAATGTTCTCACTCGCAACCCAGACTTGGAAAATGCCCTGAGTGATGCCAACTTCCCTCTTTGGCCCCGATCAGACCTGTTTCATCAGAACACCACTACACTGAAATCCTTTCAAGAGCTCTGCAGTGAATTCAATGTGCCAAGATCCAATTATTTTTTTAAAATCTTCAAATTAGACACATAACTTCCTCATGTGGGGTGGCTGGGTAGCCTAGTGGTTAGGGCGTTGGACTAGTAACCGGAAGGTTGCAAGTTCAAATCCTCAAGCTGTTCTGCCGGCAGTTAGCTGTTCCTAGGCCGTCATTGAAAATAAGAATTTGTTCTTAACGGACTTGCCTAGTTAAATAAAGGTAAAATAAATGTACTTCCAAGGGGAGGTTTAGAGCTCAGCTAAATGAAGTTGAGACCCTTCTTGCTACAATCCATCAATGGAAAAATACCATATTACTAGAATCGTTTCTGACTGTTGTAGCAAAACACCAGTCTCAAAGTTAACAGTGAAGAGGCGACTCCGGATGCTGGCCTTCTAGGCAGAGTTGCAAAGGAAAAGCCATATCTCAGACTGGACGAGAAAAATTAAAGATTAAGATGGGCAAAAGAACACAGACACAGGACAGAGGAACTCTGTCTAGAAGGCCAGCATCCCGGAGTCACCACTTCACTGTTGACTTTGAGACTGGTGGTTTGCTGGTACCATTTAATGAAGCTGCCAGTTGAGTACATGTGAAGCATCTGTTTCTCAAACTAGATACTCTAATGTACATGTCCTCTTGCTCAGATGTGCACCGGGGCCTCCCACTCCTCTTTCTATTCTGGTTAGAGCCAGTTTGTGCTGTTCTGTAAAGGGAGTAGTACATAGCGTTGTACGAGATTTTCAGTTTCTTGGCAATTTCTAACATGGAATAGCCTTCATTTTTCAGAACAAGAATATACTGACGAGTTTCAGATGAAAGTTCTTTGTTTTTGGCCATTTTGAGCCTGTAATTGAACCCACAAATGCTGATGCTCCAGATACTCAACTAGTCTAAAGAAGGACAGTTGTATTGCTTCTTTAATCAGAACAACAGTTTTCATCTGTGCTAACATAATTGCAAAAGTGTTTTCTAATGATCAATTAGCCTTTTAAAAGAATAAACTTGGATTAGCTAACACAACGTGCCACTGGAACACAGGAGTGATGGTTGCTGATAATGGGCCTCTGTATGCCTATGTAGATATTCCATTAAAAAATCTGCCGTTTCCAGCTACAATAGTCATTTACAACATTAACAATGTCTACACTGTTTTTCTGATCAATTTGATGTTATTTTAAATGGACAAAGAATGTGCTTTTCTTTCAAAAACAAGAACATTTCTAAGTGACCCAAAACTTTTGAACGGTAGTTTACCTCTGAAAGTGGAACCTATATGCATGTATTTTGGAGTTGTAGAGAATACCAGATTTTGGCAATCTATACATATTGCTGCACAGAAAATACTTGATGTACAGTTAGATATGAACCCATGTCTCCATCTTCTTCAGCGGGACTTTGTTCTTGATCCTGACAGATAATGTGTTTTTGACTATCACATACTTTGCTAAGAAATGTATTCTTCTATTGTGGGCCTCTAATACCCCTCCTACATTTAAAATGTGGATTGACCAGATTGTTGATTTTCTCCCTCTTGAAAAGCTCACGTATGACCTCCACAAGAGACAGCCCAAGTTTGATAAGACTCTGGTCTCCACTACTCAACTATATTTCAAACTGGACAGAGTGAACGGGGTGACTAGGGAAATGAGCAGATACATGTTGTGTAAGGTGCTGTAAAAACAAATTCTTTGCTCGTCGTCTCAGCTAATGCTGGAAATAGCTAATAGGAACGCTGATAGTGCTGCTGCAAGTTTGTTTGTTTTGTTTGATATATTTATGTTTCCACATTTGGGTTTTGTTGGTTGATTGAAAAACAAGAAAACATAATAAAACTTTAAATTTAAGAAACAAAAGAACAGTAGTATAATCTCCCACCATAATAATCTTGTATTGCTTGTAAGGTTGATCATTTATTAGATATATTTTCAAAAGAAAACGTGGACTATCATTATTTGGTCCATAAAGGTTAGTGAGACATATCTGTTTATGGTCCAATAACATATTTAAAATCATCCATCTACCTTGAGGATCTGTTTGAACAATTTGCAAATTCAGATCAAAATTACTGTTAATTAATATCATCACCCCTTTTGAGTTTCTTTGCCCACAGGAGAAATATATTTAACCCCCCCCCATCTAAAATTGTTGAATGAGTTTCCTGTAAACGATATAATATATTTATTCTCTTTAAGCCAGGTAAATACTGATAGTCTTGTCTTATTATCTGCTAAACTGTTACAATTATAACTTGTAAATACTTATTTCACCAATTACCAAATGAGATACAATAATTAAATTTGTAATTTTTAGAATAGCGATGGAGTACTCTCTGTGTCTCGTAACATTTGATTGTCAATATACAGTTTACCGACTACGATAAACACTTCCCTTTGAATTTATTCTCCTTGAAGATTGGGTACAGAATTTAGCGCCGTTTTGTAATCTCCCTCGGAAAATCATCACTCATGCCTATTTTCGTGCCAGCGAGTCTTTTATCCACTACTGCATCCTTAAAGAAAGCAAATTTGGCAGCGATTAGGCACTCGTATCTCTGTCCTTTTTGTCCGAAACAGCGTACACGTTCGAGTGGGATTTTATCGACAGCATCGAGTGGGATTTTATCGACAGCTTCAAGTGCTATTTGAAGCGCTGTAAGAAATATTTCCTTAACTACTCTTTCAGAAAATTCTCCTTCTCTTTCTTGAATACCAGTAAGTACAAGATTCTACTCTGATAAATCTAGTCTGTATGTCAATTAAAGCTTCTCTCAGAAAGCGGTTCTCCGTTTTAAGTTCATTAACGTCCGTCGATTTTAGCTTGTTTGTGTCTTTCTCCATTGTCGCAGCTTTTTCTGTCACTCATCTCGAGGCCTTCAACTCCTTTATATATCTTTACTGACTAATTCAAATACGCCCAGTTTGTCATTTATCGACTTTAACAAATCACTTTCCACCCTTACCAGTCCCGGTGGTGAAAAGCATAAATTGTCTGTATCCGTCGAAGAATCGCGTTTTCTTTTGGAGATTGATGCTCCTCGTTTATTCTCCGTCATGTTTGAGTGTTGTTTGTTTTTGTAATATTTCAAGATACATTTCTCTAGCCTTATTATTTCTTTTGTGTTGTTTTCCAGATTGAACGTTATTACCCATGAGGATAAGAAGTTATAATATATACAGTGGGGTAAATAAGTATTTAGTCAGCCACCAATTGTGCAAGTTCTCCCACTTAAAAAGATGAGAGAGGCCTGTAATTTTCATCATAGGTACACTTCAACTATGACAGACAAAATGAGGGAAAACAATCCAGAAAATCACATTGTAGGATTGTTAATGAATTTATGTGCAAATTATGGTGGAAAATAAGTATTTGGTCAATAACAAAAGTTTATCTCAATACTTTGTTATATACCCTTTGTTGGCAATGACAGAGGTCAAACATTTTCTGTACGTCTTCACAAGGTGTTCACACACTGTTGCTTGTATTTTGGCCCATTCCTCCATGCAGATCTCCCCTAGAGCGGTGATGTTTTGGGGCTGTTGCTGGGCAACACGGACTTTCAACTCCCTCCAAAGAATTTCTATGGGGTTGAGATCTGGAGACTGGCTAGGCCACTCCAGGACCTTGAAATGCTTCTTACGAAGCCACACCTTCGTTGCCAGGGCGGTGTGTTTGGGATCATTGTCATGCTGAAAGACCCAGCCACATTTCATCTTCAATGCCCTTGCTGATGGAAGGAGGTTTTCACTCAAAATCTCACGATACATGGCCCCATTCATTCTTTCCTTTGTACTGATCAGTCGTCCTGGTCCCTTTGCAGAAAAACAGCCCCAAAGCATGATGTTTCCACCCTCATACTTCATAGTAGGTATGGTGTTCTTTGGATGCAACTCAGCATTCTTTGTCCTCCAAACACAACGAGTTGAGTTTTTACCAAAAAGTTATATTTTGGTTTCATCTCCATATCTATTGCATGAATTAGGCCATCATTGTAAATAAGAATTTGTTCTTCGCTGACTTTCCTAGTTAAATAAAAACCTTTTATTTTACATTAATTTATATTTTTTAAATACCACAGTGTGCCGTCACAGCAGCAAGATGTGACCTGTTGCCACAAGAAAAGGGCAACCAGTGAAGAACAAACGACATTGTAAATACAACCCATATTTATGTTTGTTTATTTTCCTTTTTTAACTATTTGCACATAGTTACAACACTGTATATAGACATAACATTTGAAATGTCTTTAATCTTTTGGAACTTCTGTTACGAGTAATATTTACTGTTCATTTTTTATTGTTTATTTCATTTTTGTTTATAATCTATTTCACTTGCTTTGGCAATGTAAACATATGTTTCCCATGCCAATGAAGCCCTTAAATTGAAATGGAATTGAGAGAGAGAAATAAATAATAAGTGATACGTCGTTTCAAAGGGAACTTTTGTGAGCTTTCTCTAAAACCAATGTTCACGCTATGTAAACATGAATGTTCTGCAAGCTGGTGTGTGCAACAGTCAACATGTCCCAACGCCACAGACAGTAGGTTAGTTTAGAGGTCAGAATGGATGGCCCTAAAAAAATATATAGCGTTAGCAGAAGGGACAACACATAAACAACCCTCACTTGATGTCGGAGTATGGTTTGATGTACTATCCTGGCATAGTTGTCCAGTTTCACTCCCGAGTTGCTTCGACTTCTCATGTTGTTGGGTTGATAATACTCGACCGTATCCGTGGTTGAGCAGAGAAAAGGAAGCTTTGAATTCTCCCCGAGACTCGCTTCGGCATTAGCCTACTTCACAAATATCTCTATTGTTTGACACGACGAACAAGACAAGACGAAGTTGAGAGGTGATAGGAACCGTTAAGTTACAAATGTTACCGTAGTAGTCTACTATCGCTGCACCGCCTCCAAACGTCCTGGTATCGATGAGCGAGCCATGGCTGTAACATAATTAACCCTGTAGGCTGAAATCCGATATCGCCCTGAAAATAAAAAAACACCATCAGCTGTTCCACGAATCAACCATACACAACCCGCTCTGTGTTTTGACTGTCTCGCCTTTGTTGCTGTCGAATTCTTCAGACAGCGAGTTTCTGCAGAGAGAAAAAATAACCTCTTTAACTCATGTAACATTGGGCGAACTAAAACCAGGAAGAGTGCAAAACTATTCAAACTATTACACAAACAAACTGACAACTGAAACTATAACCCAAAATAATGTATCCGTAATTTATAAATATATAATTATGGTATAGTCACTGGGAGATTTGAGGCGTGTTATTGGAGATATGTAGGGAACTATTTTGTTTTTAGGTGTCTGCAAGGACAGAGGGACTGGAGCGTTCTATTGTTTTACGACGCAGAACCAGACAAACGTTTATTTTTACTGTTTTCTACATTGTATAATAATAGTGAAAACATGAAACCTATTAAATAACACATATGGAATCACGTAGTAACAAAAAAAAGTGTTAAACAAATCAAGAGAGATTTTATATTTGAGATTCTTCAAAGTAGCCACGGCTAAGGGCTGTTCTTATGCGCAACGCGGAGCCATTAGCCGTGGTATTTTTTTAGCCGTGGTAAATATATATTTTTAAACTGGGTGGTTCAAGCCCTGAATGCCTATTGGCTGAGAGCCTTGGTATATCAGATGGTATACCACCAGTATGACAAAACATATTTTTTACTGCTCTCATTAAGCTGGTAAAGAGTTTATAGTAGCAATAAGGTTTGTTCAAATAATGATTGACATACTTTCATTAAAAAGGTTATTTTCATGAATTTATTTATACTATTTTGGCCTTCCATACATTTCTTTGTATATATCCATTAAAATGATGCCAGATTAATGATTTTGACAGGTTGAGAAACGTTGCCTGCCTGTCTGTCTCTTCCTGACTCCCGGTCCCTGCTGTACAAATGCATTACTATGGGACAGCTGGAGACTGAATTTGAATGTTTAAACAATATTGCAAATGTCGGAGAGACAGACAGCAAGGTTTATATAAATCTCCGCTGTTGAAAACTAAATGTTAGTTTAAAAGAAATGTGAGATAATGTCTAGATGTTTTTTTATAATGGAGATCAATTTTATAAATTGCTTGGCTGGGCTGATGAGATAGTGGATTGCAAAGTCAGACGGGACAGAGTAAATAGGCATTTTAACGTCATAGGGCTGTTCCGGTGGTAACTTGTGGAATAGACACCGGCTGGAATGCGCTTTTAACCAATCAGCATTCAGGATTAGACCAACCCATTTTATAACTATATAGGTATCTTTTATACTGATAACAAGTTCAAACAGGTGCCATTAATACAGGTAACGAGTGGAGGACAGAGGAGCCTCTTAAAGAAGAAGTTACAGGTCTGTGAGAGCCAGAAATCTTGCTTGTTTGTAGGTGACCAAAGACTTATTTTCCACCATAATTTGCAAATAAATTCATTAAAAATCCTACAATGTGATTTTCTGGGTTTGTTTTTCTCATTTTGTCTGCATTAGTTGAAGTGTACCTATGATGAAAATTACAGGCCTCTCTCATCTTTTTAAGTGGGAGAACTTGCACAATTGGTGGCTGACTAAATGCTTTTTTGCCCCACTGTATAATGTGTGTGATGGGATGTGTAGACAATATGGAGAGTAGATGGATAGAATATGTAGCATATCTGAAGAATAGCCAATGTACAGCAATAGTTGAATAGCATAAGCCTTGATGAGAATACAGTACATACAGTTGAAGTCAGAAGATTACATACACTTTGGTTGGAGTCATTAAAACTCGTTTTTCAACCACTCCCACAAATGTCTTGCTAACAAACTATAGTTTTGGCAAGTCGGTTAGGACATCTACTTTGTGCATGACACAAGTCACTTTTCCAACAATTGTTTACAGACAGATTATTTCACTTATAATTTATAATTTATAAATTTGCATACACTAAGTTGACTATGACTTTAAACAGCTTGGAAAATTCTAGAAAATGTGGTCATGGCTTTAGAAGCTTCTGATAGGCTAATGACATAATTTGAGTCAATTGGAGGTGTACCTGTGGATGTATTTCAAGGCCTACCTTCAAACCCAGTGCCTCTTTGCTTGACATCATGGGAAAATCAAAAGAAATCAGCCAAGACATCAGAAAAAAAATTGAAGACCTCCAATAGTCTGGTTCATCCTTAGGAGCAATTTCCAAACGCCTGAAGGTACCACGTTAATCTGTACAAACAATAGTACACAAGTATAAACACCATGGGACCAACCAGCCATCATACCACTCAGGAAGGAGATGCATTCTGTCTCCTTGAGATCAACGTACTTTGGTGCGAAAAGTGCAAATCAATCCCAGAAAAACAGCAAAGGACCTTGTGAAGATGCTGGAGGACACAGGAACAAAAGTATCTATATCCACAGGAAAACGAGTCCTATATCGACATAACCTGAAAGGCCGCTCAGTAAGGAAGAAGCCACTGCTCCAAAACTGCCAAATCAAATCAAATCAAATCAAATCAAATTTTATTTGTCACATACACATGGTAAAATAAACTGGTCATCCTAACTGACCTAAGACAAGGAATTTTAACTAGGATTAAATGTCAGGAATTGTGAAACGCGAAGTTTAAATGTATTTGGCTAAGGTGTATGTAAACTTCTGACTTCAACTATATTTTGTGCAGAAAAAAAGTTTCAGTGTATTCACTACACTGTGTTAAACAGGAGGGGGCGGCAGAGACACACGTTTCAATACCACAGTCCCTGTGTGTGTGTGTGTGTGTGTGTGTGTGTGTGTGTGTGTGTGTGTGTGTGTGTGTGTGTGTGTACTTGTGTGTTGCTGTTAACGTGTTCTATGAGTGGTTGTCAAGTGCTCACTGAGTGTTCAACAGAACAGATGAGTATAGAGGTTCTCTCCTCTACCCCTCCACCCTTGCTCTCCTCCGCCTTTCCTCCACCTTTTTTCTCTATCCCTCCTCTCCTCCATTCCTCTATCCCTCCACCCCTCCTCCACCTCTCCTCTCCTTCTCCACCCCTCCTCCACCTCTCCTCTCCTTCTCCACCCCTCCTCCACCTCTCATCTCCTCCTCCACCCCTCCCTCCTCCACCCCTCCTCTCCTCCACCCCTCCTCTCCTCCACCCCTCCCTTCTCCACCCCTCCACTCCTCCCTCCTTCACTACCCCCTCTCCTCCACCCCTCCTCTCCTCCACCCCTCCTCTCCTCTACCCCCCCTCTTCTCCACCCCCTCCCTCCTCCACCCCTCCTCTCCTCCACCCCTCTACCCCTCTTCTCCTCTCCTACGCTACTCCTCCACCCCTCCACCTCTCCTCCTCCACCCCTCCTCTCCTCCACCCCTCCTCTCCTCCACTTTTCCTCCACCCCTCCATCTCTCCTCCACCCCTCCTCCTCCTCTCCTCCTCCACCCCGCCTCTTCTCTATCCCTCCTCTCCTCCACTTCTCCTCCACCCCTCCTCTCCTCCACTTCTCCTCCATCCCTCCTCTCCTTCTCCACCCCTCCTCTCCTCCTCCCCCTCCTCTCCTCCTCAACCCCTCCACCTCTCCTCCACCGCTCCAATCCTCCTCCACCCCTCCACCTCCTCTCCTCCACCCCTCCTCTCCTCCACTTTTCCTCCACCCCTCCATCTCTCCTCCACCCCTCCTCCTCCTCTCCTCCTCCACCCCGCCTCTTCTCTATCCCTCCTCTCCTCCACTTCTCCTCCACCCCTCCTCTCCTCCACTTCTCCTCCATCCCTCCTCTCCTCCTCCACCCCTCCTCTCCCTCCCTCCACCCCTCCTCTCCTCCACTTTTCCTCCACCCCTCCATCTCTCCTCCACCCCTCCTCCCTCCACTTCTCCTCTCCACCCCTCCTCTCCTCCACTTCTCCTCCATCCCTCCTCTCCTTCTCCACCCCTCCTCTCCTCCTCCCCCCTCCTCTCCTCCTCAACCCCTCCACCTCTCCTCCACCCCTCCAATCCTCCTCCACCCCTCCTCTCCTCCCCCACCCCTCCTCTCCCACCCCTCCTCTCCTCCTCCACCCCTCCACCCCTCTACCGCTACTCCACCCCTCCATCCCTCCTTCACCTCTCCTCTACCCTTCCACTGCTCCTCTCCACCTCTCCTCCACGTCTCCACCCCCCCTTCTCTCCACCACTCCAGTGGATCCTAGGATGGAGGCTCGTATGTGGGTAGATCATCTGGGCTGGAGTGAAGACCTCCTCTGAGCCACAGGCATGCTGGTTGTCTTTGTGACTCATTGGTTCATAGCCCCAGTCTGTGTCCCAAGTGGCACCCTATTCCCTCCCATAGTGCACTACATATGACTAGGGCCCATAGCACTCTGGTGAAAAGTAGTGCACTACATATGACTAGGGCCCATAGCACTCTGGTGAAAAGTAGTGCACTACATATGACTAGGGCCCATAGCACTCTGGTGAAAAGTAGTGCACTACATATGACTAGGGCCCATAGCACTCTGGTGAAAAGTAGTGCACTACATATGACTAGGGCCCATAGGACTCTGGTGAAAAGTAGTGCACTACATATGACTAGGGCCCATAGGACTCTGGTGAAAAGTAGTGCACTACATATGACTAGGGCCCATAGGACTCTGGTGAAAAGTAGTGCACTACATATGACTAGGGCCCATAGGACTCTGACTAGTGAAAAGTAGTGCACTACATATGACTAGGGCCCATAGCACTCTGGTGAAAAGTAGTGCACTACATATGACTAGGGCCCATAGGACTCTGGTGAAAAGTAGTGCACTACATATGACTAGGGCCCATAGGACTCTGGTGAAAAGTAGTGCACTACATATGACTAGGGCCCATAGCACTCTGGTGAAAAGTAGTGCACTACATATGACTAGGGCCCATAGCACTCTGGTGAAAAGTAGTGCACTACATATGACTAGGGCCCATAGCACTCTGGTGAAAAGTAGTGCACTACATATGACTAGGGCCCATAGCACTCTGGTGAAAAGTAGTGCACTACATATGACTAGGGCCCATAGCACTCTGGTGAAAAGACTAGTGCTCTGGTGAAAAGTAGTGCACTACATATGACTAGGGCCCATAGCACTCTGGTGAAAAGTAGTGCACTACATATGACTAGGGCCCATAGCACTCTGGTGAAAAGTAGTGCACTACATATGACTAGGGCCCATAGCACTCTGGTGAAAAGTAGTGCACTACATATGACTAGGGCCCATAGCACTCTGGTGAAAAGTAGTGCACTACATATGACTAGGGCCCATAGCACTCTGGTGAAAAGTAGTGCACTACATATGACTAGGGCCCATAGCACTCTGGTGAAAAGTAGTGCACTACATATGACTAGGGCCCATAGCACTCTGGTGAAAAGTAGTGCACTACATATGACTAGGGCCCATAGCACTCTGGTGAAAAGTAGTGCACTACATATGACTAGGGCCCATAGCACTCTGGTGAAAAGTAGTGCACTACATATGACTAGGGCCCATA